>NW_024387210.1:345758-446088 GCF_900408965.1 Simochromis diagramma | reverse complement strand
AGAGGATTTATCGAGTACTGTGAAATTAATATTTTTATGTATTAAAATTGCTACTCCCCTTTGTCTAGAATTATAACAAGCTGAGAACACATTAGGAAACTCAGGTGTTTTAAGTTCATTCGAACCTCTAAGAGGTCTTTGGGTCTCTTGTAAAAGGACAACATCTGCCTGTAGTTTTTTGAGTTGGTTAAATATTTTTAACCTCTTTACTCTGGAGCCAGCTCCATTTATATTCCAAGTAATGAACCTCAGTGTACCCATAGATGTTTGTGTATAACTAGGGATGTATGCTGTGTGCGTCGCTTAGACAGGTGGTGAGAATACATCACTTGTTTATAAATAAAGAGAAGGAGAGAGAGAAAAAATGTGTAGCGAGATGCTCCCTGAGTCTGACTATGTGTGTGCATATTTATTAATATGAGTAGGCTTGGCTTAAGTGTGTGTATCCTAAACGACTGTGTGCGCTGTCTGACTGATGTAAATGTGCTGCCGTTGAGCGCGTATGTGTCGAAATAAAGGATGTTGTTTGTGGATGAGTGTCGAAGCAGGTGATCGAGGCAGTGAAAGAAATAAAGAAAGAAACCAAGGACAGGGGTGAGCAGCATAAAAACAAGAGGGGGAAAAGAGAGGGAAAAGAAATGAGAAGAAAAAAAAACCCAAAACGTAAACATTCCAATTAAATCACTGATGGAGAGTGACGGTGTTAATTCTGCTATGAAATCACACTTTAAGATGCGATTTGATACCGGTAAGTTAAACAGATGTTAATGCAAGTTAGTGTGAGTGGATAGGGAAAGGGTGCAGCTGATTCTTATCTGGTGTGAGGTTAATACAGCCACGGAGTGATGTTGGGGTCGCGGTGGAGCTGTCCGTCCACATACAGCCGGTCCACAGTGATGACAGCGCGGGAGCCCTTCTGGATGAAGCCGCGTCAGATTGAGAAGAGGACCCTGCTTCGTTCCAAGATCTCTTTGGGGAACTGGTCGTTCACGCTGAAGTCCGTTCCTTTTAATTCCCTGCTGCGGCTTTTCACCTGTTGCTTTTGTTTGAAGTGGCCAAATTTGGCCACAATAGGACGTGGTCTCCCGGTCGCAGCCCGCATGGGGCCGAGGCGATGCACCCGATCGAAGACGATGTTCTTCACCGTGTCCTCTGGCAGCTTCAGGTGGGTTTTGATGAAGCTTTTTACCGTGGTCTCTGCGTCCTCTCCAGCGGCTTCTGGAATACCAGAAAATACCCGATTATCACGCATGCTACGAGCTTGTAGATCAATAACTGTTTCTTTTATTTTTTTATTTTCTCTATTGAGCTGGGTAACATTTTCTGTGAGACATTTCACCGACTCCCTTAGCGTGGCATTTTCAGCAGCAAGCATTTCCACCTGCTGCTGGCTGAACTCCAGGGATTCTCGCAAGCATTTAAATTCCCGGTGAAGAATCTCCACCAAGGACAGCCTTGCGTCGAAACTGGACAATCGCTTGTCGATTGACTCCAGTATGTCAGCAATATCTTTGCCGGCTGGCGATGTTGTGCCGGGGGAATCTGCCGGGCGTTGTCTTTTCGACGACGGCGTCTCAGGTTTGGCCGGGGAAGCTGCACACTGGGCCTTCTTCATCACGAGATCCTGAAAGCACTGATCAATATAATCTTGGAGAGTCTCTAAACTCTCCCCGTTGTTCTCCAGGGTGTTGGAGATTATTTAGACAAATATTGTTAGTTATAAGACAATTGATAAGTGTATTTGGTAATACTGAAGCTTAAATGAATTTGTTCAAATCTAAACTTCCATTTGCTTTAATTTTCCACCAAAATCTCCGGCGTCTGACGTCAGTTACAACATGAGTCGCTTACCTTGTCCGTCACTCCTTACCTTGTCCGTCAAAGCATGGTGACTTTGATAGATTCCATATCTTCCTGTCAGCCAGAGGGCCACCAATGAAAACCTCTCTTGGGGAGATTAGACAAAATCAGGTATACTTTGCATTTCTCCAGTTTTCTAAGTCATAACATGTGTTTTAACAGTTATTAACTATTAGTCAGGATCAGATTTGTTCACCAAGTAGCAACTATAAGATAAAATCAATTTAATTATTATTCAGAATTTCTTTTAGTCATTGTGTTATAATCACGGTAATTAAGAAACCACCTTCTTCTGCTGCAGCTTTTTGAGTAAACTCACACTTCTATGCTCTGTGGAAATTTGCTGTCATGACTTTGAAGATTACTGCAGAGAGATACAATGTCTGGTGTTGCCTTTACACAGTCTACCATTACCACAGAAGAACAAAGTCAACCCCTAAAGTCACTACTCAAGAGGAAAGCCCCACAGATTCTTAAGGAGTATGAGACTACAGGTACCCTGTCAGTGCCATCAAGGAAGCTTCTTGTGAAGACTTGCATTGGGGATTTGGTGGAGAGGTGTGGAGAGTAAGTATAGCACCTTACTGCACTTTGTTAAATTTTTGCAGTGAATGTTTCCCTTTAAAAATGTTGAAGTGCACAGAAGTAAAAAAGGTTACTTCTGTTTACCAGTTACCAGGGTGGTATCGACGATACTGATCCGATATGGATACAAACACGTTTTTTTTTTTTACTGTATCTTTTATTGTATCTCAAATTATAGCTTCATAATGATTACAATACATCAGATTACTTGTTCTTATCACTTAATAATTCCCTATCCATTATGCTAGCAGTGTCCAAGCATTCTTTCTTTGGTTTTCTTTTCTTTTCATACATAAGCTAGGAGCTGTGTATTTTACCTTGAAGAATTTGCCACCAGAGTGGAAATCCTCACTTGCAAATATTCACCTGTGTCTTTTGTTCAACTCAATTGACAGGGAGGAATATAGATTTGACAAGATTTTGCAACCACTTCTTGATGACTTGAGATTTCTTGAAAATTCTGGTCTAAATGTGGATTTAAAAAGTCATAGCCATCAACTATATGGTACAGTTTGTGTGTTAACAGCAGAGATGGGCAGTAACGTGTTACTTGTATTCAGACAGGAGTCCTCTTTCACACCAGTTTTGCTTGGTTCATTTAAGTAACGCGTTACTTGTTACTTGTTATCAAGTATAACGCGTTATACTTGTTACTAAAGACAGTTATCAGGAATATAGGTTTCAAACTCTGGTCCGCAGGCCAAATTTGGCCCGCAGCCTAATTACATTTGGCCCGCGAAGCCATACCAAATTAATATCAGAGCTGGCCTACTGGTATTATACAGCTAATATATATACTGTACATCCTAAGGTTTTAAAAACTGAGCTTAAATAAATGATTAGCGGTAATAAAAGCCGAGGGAGGTCAACAGTGATCACTGACTGTTTTAGGAGCTTTTTGAGATTAAATAGAAGAAAATACAAAACATTAAACATGTTAACAACACAAAAGCCATATTAAACGCAGACTACTTTAGGCCCGGAAGTAGGATTCATCACGTCATCACTTAACGACTGGATAGTTAGTTTGTTGTGTAGTTATTGTTTTGTATTGTGTGTCAGTCATACTGCTGAATTTCATATTTTCTCCAAAAAAAGCCGTCAAAGGCAGATTCCAGTGTAAACGCTGTTCCCACATGGAAAACTGGACTGATGCACCTCCTGCTGTCAGACCTGCAGGGTTTAGGCCTTTGGTGTTCTCCTCTGTCTTATACTGAACACAAACTACATTTTTTGGACTGGCACAAATAATTTGTGTGCCTTCTTATTTGATGCAGCACACCTGATTGTTCTGTAAATAGATTTAAATGGTTGTGCTGAAAATAATGATACCAAACAAGGCAAGAAAAACATATTTTAAAGGTGAAATATAGAGGTAAAATCAAAAGTAGTCAAAAACGGCCAATTATACCCTGGACCCCAGAGAGTTAAATCTTCGTCTGAACCACATCTGTAGTAAATAATGACTTTTTACAGTCCGATATAACTGCAGGGAACACACAGGCTAACAGAAAATAGTGAGCACACTCTGGCTCGTTGGTCCAGCTGTGAATCCGTTACCGTGAACTATGGGCACATTTGTGCTGGAACTAAGCCGCACACAGCTGACGTTAAACATTACAGGCTGCCTCACTTACCTTCACACGGAGACGATCAGCATTAGTCACAAACACTAAGGTCAGAAAGAAAAACGTTAGGAATGAAGGCAACATCCAGAGAGGCGTTTGAGGACACATTCACAATCAGGAGAATAAGAACCGGATCAGTTTGCAGAATCATTAGAAAAAACAAAAGAAACAAATGTGATGTCATCACATGGTGATAGTAAACAGCAAATAATGTTTATAACCAGAAATACACAGAATTACTGAAAAAGAACAAAGTGCATGTGTATGTATGTACACGGCACATGAAGGATGTGTCATCCCAGCCAAATTGCAAAACTCTTAGCTGTGTCTCTAATAAATCCTCTGTAACTTTGCTGCACTTCAGCAGCATCAGGTAATGTTCATATGTTGATTAGTTCAGTTCAGTTTTTGATCTATTGCAGAATATTTTTAGGGTTGTCTGCTATAAAAAGTCAGGCCAGGAAAATCTCCTTCATGTTTTTCTGTGTTTTATCCTCAGTTACTTTGACACAAAGGCATGTGCTGTGTTTACACCTCTGATAAAACCTCACAAGTGTGAGCTTTGTTTTTATATGTAGATATAAAAATATGGATATGTAGGGGAGACCGGGGATAGTTGTAACGTGGGTCAGTTGTAACACTTCCAATTTCTCCAATCAGGGCTAAGTTTCAAATGATGTGACTCATCCTGTGCATGCCCAATTCAGTTCTGCTATCACATGTGAAAAATCAGCACATTTCATCAAACACAGACAATTTAACACGAAAAAAAGTAATTTGTATGCCAAAAAGTAAGTTTTTCTACTTTATTTCAATTTGTAATAGCATTATCTGCTTTGCAGTTAAACTCATCAAACTTAAATTATGTTATTTGTATGTCTATGGGGATATATTCTGTGTAGGTCTTTAGTGCTAATGTTTTAGCCGTTGGCTGTAATGTTAGCTAGTTCATGGCTATAGGAGTCTGGGTCAGTTGTAACAGCAACAGTCTGGGTTAGTTGTAACAATAATGCAGATGTTACAACTTACCACACTATTACTTTAACTTATATTAAACAAGTTGGGGCAACGACATCAGCAGAGAGAGGTTCACTGGTCGCATTTGTATATGCGGTTAATGCCTGTTTGTGTTCCCACACATACATTATGCAGACCTCTGTGTCAGAGATGGACCAGCAGGAAGTACTGGTAGTGGAAATAAATCAGGATGGGTGCAAGAAACAAATTTCCTCATCTTTCTGAAGCACTTTGCAAACCACACCAAGGTAAGCCATGATAAAAAGTAATGGAATTGCGATGCTGGTGAACAACTACATTTTTTCAGCTTCATTGTTATGTTCAAAATTGGTGCAAGAGTTGTAGGTTATAATGCCCACTGAGCCAATGAGGCCAAACTCAAGGAAGACCAACCAAAATTAATGAATAATTCAGTTGCAGAAAATTCCATAACTTGTCTTTTTTGGGGGGTTGGAATATGTTCAAAAGCTAGATTTCTGCATTCTGTCACACACACACACAGCTACATAAATGGCTCTAAGTGCATTCATGTGTTGAATAAACAAAGATTACATGTTAATGTTTTGTTAGTACCCTTAATTCATTGTGTTACATTTCACCCCAGGATATGTTACAACTAACCCAGACTATGGGGTTAATTGTAACATTTCACTCTTTGTGTTTGAGGCCATACCATGCAATGGGTAATTGTGCTGCAGAGAAAATAGCTGCACTATTTAATAGCAGAGACATGTAAATACTTTGCATTACATTTTGAATCTACTACCTTAAAAGAGCTCCAATGTACAGACAGAAATGTCAAAAATGTTACAACTATCCCCGGTCTCCCCTACTGATGAATGGTCATAGTTATAATATTTCTGACTGTCTGAGTTGACATTGAATTAAACTGAATTGAATCAGTTATAGAAATCAAGATCAATACCCAGCTCTACTCACCACACCAAACCTCAGAGACTAAAGTACCCACATTAAATAGACGATCAGCTGCATTTATGTGCATCTCGGAAATTCCCAGATCTCTTGTCAAACAGCTGGAAGGTTTTCAAAAGTTGTTTCATTCACGCTTTATTACCTATGATGTTATTTAAATGTTTCTGTGTTCTAAATATACCTGAATGAGATACTGTAAACCTAATAGAGCTTATATAAGTGTCTATGCAGTGCTGTGAGATGTAAAAAAAATAGAAACTGAAAGTAAAATTAAATAAAATAGTCCGGCTCCACATGAACCTGACCTCCTGTAATTTACATTCTCACCCCCAGATGGCCACAAATTACCTTTAATGATGAGTTCTAGGAGAGACAGAGGTGTACTCATTAAACTTCAGTCACATTTCTTAAGGTATTATGGTGTATTACAGAGTGTTAAAATCATCACCTGAGACTGTCACTGAGTTAACTGGATAATCAGTTATAATTAATAACTAATTAATACCTATAATTAATTTGTTTGGCCGGATTCTGCTGTCAGAGGTTAAGTACATGACAGTCTAATTATGATAAAATTTATTGTACAGTTTTACTGACTGCCAGCCATGACACAGAATTTGACTTCAGTAGATTGATTGCAGTGGTCAAACAGATCCATCACTTCTATCAGGATATAACAGAAACGGATGTTTTTGTATTTTTCTCTGTTTTTATTGCATTTCTTATTAGCAGCTGGATGTACAGACCTGCTGTATGATACATTTAGAGCACACAGGAGGATCTCTGTTGATGGTTAAAAGCTTCAAATTTATTTTTCTTTGAGTTCTTTTATTCTTTATTTGTCTTTATTTGTTGACTTGTTGTTGATTGGAATATTTTTGTTTGTTTGTTTGTTTTTTAATATGAAAAGCTCCAGTGATGGTTTGTGTCCACCAGAGGGCAGCAAACACACATCAATGGACCTGTTGTTTTACCTTCTGGGCACAGTGAGGGGGAGGAAGAGGAGGAAGGATGAGTGAGGGTCATGGGACCTTGTTTACTCGTCCTGAACCATGTGAGTCATATGAGACGGAAAAGAGGAAGAAGAAGGTGAAAAGATGGAGGAGCTGTCCCGGCGGGCGAGGGACGCCGGGCAGTGGGTGAGAAGGTGCTGTTGCTGTGCTGAGGAAGAGGAGAATGGTGAGGAGAAAGGTTATGATGGAGATGAAGAAGAGGAGGAAGAGGTGAAGATGGAGGAGTTGAACTTCAGGAAAAGTTCAGCTTCACTTCCGTCTGCTGAGGTAAAACATCAGCCGCTGTAAAAAGTGCAATTATTTCATTTTATTTATCATTTTTATTTTTTTATTTTTTTACAGAGTAATCCTTTTGTTGTGATCTATTTAACATGTAAAATCTGTTATAGCATGTTGTAACTTTTTACAGTGGGTATGCTGTCTCGATTTAAAATATGACGTTACATCCATTCAACACATTAATTAAAAAAAATAATATATATATATATATATATATTTTTTTTTTAATTAATGTTTTGAATGGACGTAACTTCATAATAATGATAATAATGGATTGCATTTATATAGTGCTTTTCGAGACCCTCAAAGTGCTTTACAATTCCACTATTCATTCACTCTCACATTCACACACTGGTGAAGGCAGCTACAGTTGTAGCCACAGCTGCCCTGGAGCAGACTGACAGAAGCGAGGCTGCCATATCGCGCCATCGGCCCTTCTGGCCATCACCAGTAGGCGGTAGGTGAAGTGTCTTGCCCAAGGACACAACGACCGAGACTGGTTTTATTGCATTTTTTATTTACCATTCTTTATTTTTTTTTCTTAACTGTATTGATCCCACAGGAGAACTTTTTGTTTTACAGCAAAATGATAAAGGGTAACAATATTACAGTCTACAGTACACAACAAATAACACAGCTAAATAAAAGGGTCACAGGTGACGATCTTATGTTGTGAGAGAGTGCAGGAATTTATAAACTTACAACAGTGATGAAAAATAAAGTAACGTAAAAATGAAGTTAGTTACAACAGTAAAAGTTTGACTGAAGTGTGAAGTAGGTGTGATGGTTGTCCATGATTGAGAGCAGCTTGTTCAATGACCTCTAACCCTCATTGACTCAAATGTCTCCAAATTCTGACCAATGGTGCTTCCAGCCTTAAGGATCAGTTTGTTGATCCTGCAGGTTTCTCTGACACGGATGGCACTAACTCTCACAGACTAGTAGAAGATCGCCAACATCTTGCTGCTCACATTAAAGGACCTGAGCTTCTTTAGAAGGTAGAGCCTGTTCAGCCCCTTCTTGTAAACGGCATCACTGTTAGTCCTCCAGTCTAGTCTGTCATTCAGGTGAACATCCAACTACCTGCAGCTGTCTACTGTTTCCACCTCCTCACCCATGATATTGATTTTGGTTGCAGTTTTTCTCCTCTGGAAGTCAACCACTGTCTTGTTTGTCTTGCTGACATTTAGAAGGAGGTGATTTCTTCCCGACCGCTCCACAAAATTCCTCACTAGCTCTTTGTAGTCCGACTCCTGCCCACCCTTAAAACACCCAGCCGTCCCAGATAACTTCTGCTGGTTTCACTGTTGTATAGGAAATCTGAGGTGTAAACAGGAATAGAGCTCCAGTATTACCAACCACCACCTCAGACCACCTGAGGCCTCTCTGACAGACAGTCAGCAATCCAGGACACAGTAGAAGTGTTAAGTGGTATATATGAGTCACCACGGGTGGTGATAAGACAATTTTAGGTAGTATTGATTGGTTGAGGATTTTCTTAAGCTGGTATTGAGGTTTCAAATGATCTTTTGAGCTTTAAAGGTAGTATTAACAATCCCTTATGTGTACCTGATGTGGTCTCGTCTGTGTGTCTCAGCTGGATTCGGACTCATCCACCTCTGGCTCTCAGTCTCACTGGTTCCACACTCTGCAGGCCCGTCGGCTGAAAGTCCAGCGTGGGCGCAGCAACAGCGACCCACTGAGAGGGGAGGGCAGTCGGGAGCCTCTTACCTGGGTCAGGGCGCGTATGACATGATGTTTGAGGTAACATGTGAGGCGGTGTGATGCTTGTGTGACATTTAGTGTGTGTGCTGTGATCAGAAAGCAGGTCTGGAGTTTGGGGCAGCACACTCGTACCTGAGTCTGGAGAAACTGGGTGAAGGAACCTTTGCCTCGGTCTACAAAGGCATCAGCAGGTCAGAGCTCACCGCGATACAAGTCAAACACAAACAGCCAATGAGATTGTGGCTTAAGTTTTGATCACATTGAGTCTGAATGTTGGTCACAATGTACAAAAGACAAGAAAACATCTCCCTGTGTTTAGTTTTTAACAAGTTTTTTACAGAATTTTTTGGGACTTGGGCAAGATCCATTGCATTCATCGGAGTGTGAATGAGTGTGAATGTTGATTAGTATACAGCGCTTTGAGTACTCCGGGAGAGTAGAAAAGCACTATATACGAATCAATCCATTGCGGGGTGGCTGTAGCTCAGGAGGTAGAGCAGGTCAGCTGCTGATTGGGAGGTTGGTGGTTTGATCCCTGCCTCCCCCAGTTTGCATGCCAAATATCCTTGGGCAAGATACTAACCCCGAGTTGTTCTCCAATGCATCCATTGGAGCATGAATGATAGTTAGAAAGCACTCACCGTATTTATAGATAATAGTGAATGGGTGTGTATGGGGTGAATGCGGCATGTTTTATAGAGCGCTTTGAGTGCTCCAGGAGAGTAGAAAAGTTGTATATAAGAACCAGTCCATTTACTTTTTTATTGTCAGATATGTTTTGCTAGGATTACTAAAATTATTGTTAATGTTTATTTTTTAACAGATACTTAACATTTTGGAAAAATTCGCAAATATTTTATTAATTACAATTTTTTTTTCAATCAAATGAGTTTATAAGTATATACATATTTGTTATTATATATATTATGCATTAATATATATTAATTGTCCATTTCTGTTATGTTGCACATTTTAAAAAGAACGTTTCATTTTTAACTTCAGTAGTTTATCTGACATGTTATTAGTTTAAAATTTGTAATATTTACATTAATTTTCATACATACTAGACATTATAATAGAAATGTATACTTTATTGATCCTTGCTCAGGGGCACCTCATTCAGTGGATGACCTGAACTATCCCTGCCCCGTAAAATCTTCCTTGTGTTGTGATCGATCAGTGATAAAGTGTTTACTGTAAACATTTCTTCTTCTGTGAAGGATAAACGGGCAGCTGGTTGCTCTGAAGGTGATTCGTATGAAGACGGAGGAAGGTGTCCCGTTCAATGCCATTAGAGAAGGTGACCAATTAGATCACTGGTTAAGTTTTTAATAGTTTCAGCAACATGTGCATAAACATGTGTGTGTGTGTGTGTGTGTGTGTGTGTGTGTGTGTGTGTGTGTGTGTGTACAGCCTCTTTGCTCAAACGTCTGAAACATGCCAACATTGTCCTACTGCACGACATCATCCACACCAGAGAGACACTCACCTTCGTCTTTGAGTACCTGGTGAGAAATCTGCTGTTCAGTGCTGAGTGTGACCTGAAGGAGGTGCTACAGAGCACTCACCAACACACACATACACACACACACACACGCACGCACACACAAAAACTTCAACCAAAGTCAGAACAAAATCTTAAGGCTACAATTTTTAGCATTCACACATTTTATATTTTTTTCTTTTAAATGTTTATAAATTTTTACAATTTTATTTTAATGTATATATTGTTTGTTTTTTTGTTTTCATTCTGATCTATTTATTTGTTAATATGGGGGTCATTCCATCTCAGATCACCATCTCTGATTTGTGTAGAACATTTATGGTATAAGGTTTGAACATAAATTATGTTTTATGTAAAATTTCTTACAACAGTCTTACAACAAACCTTTTATGATATTAACATGATGAACATGAGTATCTGAATAAAAGAAAAGTTTCAAATTTTCTGTGGTCTTTCTCACCATCAAAATGAAGTTTAACACCAGAGATTGTCTCTGCAGCAGACAGATCTGGCCCAGTACATGATCCAGCACCCTGGAGGTCTACGCTATCACAACGTGCGGGTACGTCACTGCGCTCAGCAGCAGACAGCCGGGGGCGGTACTGTGTCATTCCAGCTGTGAGCAGCACGCCATGAAATGTTTAACATGGCTCAACACCGTGTGTTTCAGATCTTCATGTTCCAGCTGCTGCGAGGTCTCTGCTACATCCACAGCCGCAGGATCCTCCACCGAGACCTTAAGCCCCAAAACCTGCTCATCAGCTACCTCGGAGAACTCAAACTGGCCGACTTCGGTGAGAACCGGCTCAACGCTGCAGGGCAGAAGTGGAAATAGGCAAAGATTTAGTCAGCAAGGACCTGTAGGAACAACAGATTTGTAAAATAACCTAGTTGGAAACAACACACACATATATATATATATATTAGGGGTGCAACGATATTCGTATCGATATTGAACCGTTCGATACAGTGCTTTCGGTTCGGTACGCATATGTATCGAACAATACAAAATTTGTAATTTATTTTATCAACTTTCCTTCTGACGATGCTGTCTGTGTTGAACGCTCAGTGAATCTGCGTTCGACTACTCCGCCTAGGCTGCACTGTCGAGCGCAGATCCACTGAGCGCTCAACACAGACAGCATCGTCAGAAGGAAGAGAGCAGGGCAAGCTAGCGAGACAGAAGTTAAGCTCTCCTTGCAACATGGACCTCCCCCACCCTCATTCAGATCTGGTGTTTGGAATTATTTTGGTTTTCATGTGACAAATGACCCTGAAGGTAAGCGAGTCATGGACTAAAGTAAAACAGTATGTTGGATGTGCCATGCAATGCTCAATTACATGGGTGGGAACTAGTGTGTTAGCGCAGTTAGCTCGTTAACGTGTTGGCTGTCTAGCCCCATGCACGGAGCGATCGGCGGTAGCTCGTTAACGGAGATTTGCCGTGTTGTGGCGTTAAGGTCATTTCAACGAGATTAACCTGAAAGCACTAGTGGGAACACAACGAATATGACTGCACATTTACGCCGACATCATCCTAGTGCAAAGACAAGTGGAAGCAGACAAAAACAAGCAAGCATGCTACTAACTTTAGCCGAGTCATTTAGACAGCTGTTTAATATGCTGCTGAGAATATAGCCCAGAAGAAGCGGATAGTATAGCTTTTAGTTTGGAAAGAGACATTTCTCTGTAATAAACTCTCTTTTCCAAAGATGAGTGATTCCTCAATCAGATACAGGGCTCGCAATATCGCTAGCCCGACGTCCCGGGGCTAGCGATTTTTTTCAGTCGGGCTACCAAAATCTATCTCTTCCCTGCCCGTCGGGCTATTGTAGGAAGGAAAAATATATGTCAATGCTTTTGCATTCTTTCAGAAATGTAACTTGGTAATTATGTCATTGGCATCGGTGAGCCACTGTCAATATGTGACATATTGAAATCGCGTTTGAATTTGCGCTTGTTTTTTTGCTTTCACTTTGCAATCGTGCGAACTGTGTATAGAGAGCGACAGCACTGATCTGTGAGTGATGATAATTTGTGCACCAATTCCTCTGACATCGTCTTATCAATCGTTAGCTTACTATGCAAACATGACAAGTGAAATCTCCCGCAGCAAGCTTAAACATGTGAGAGGTTGATCGCGCAGAGAATCGCTGAGCTTATGTGAGTGCGTGTGTAAAAGCAGCAGGATTTATATTTTAGTTCTGCTGAGCCAAATAAGACAGGTCAGGGTGAAGAAGTGACAGCCAAAGAAAAGCTTACCACAAAACGGAGAAGTTATGACAAATGAGACTATAAGGCAAAAAGAAAGTGCAGCTTTATGGTTTCATGGACAAAAGAATTTCTGTGGTTGCAATATGACGAGCTAAATAACCAGGGCTGCACATAAGTGGTCCGCAGGTGCGCATTCGCTGTCAAAATAAAAAACACGCACAAGGGTTAGGGTTAAATTTAAAAACTGTACTTTTACAGTTATATATAAATATATATTTATAATTTTAATAAATGACAAATTAAAAATGCATGAACATTTTTTTTGTATCGAAAAAATATCGAACCGTGACACCAAAGTATCGAACCGAACCGTGAATTTTGTGTATCGTTGCACCCCTAATATATATATATATATATATATATATCCATCCATCCATCCATCTTCATCGGCTTTATCCGAGGCCGGGTCGCGGGGGCAGCAGCCTAAGCAAAGAGGCCCAGACCTCCCTCTCCCCAGCCACCTCCTCCAGCTTATCCGGGGGAATACCAAGGCGTTCCCAGGCCAGCTGAGAGATATAATCTCTCCAGCGTGTCCTGGGTCTGCCCCGGGGCCTCCTGGAACACCTCACCCAGGAGGCGCCCAGGGGGCATCCTTGTCAGATGCCCGAACCACCTCAGCTGGCTCCTTTCGATGTGGAGCAGCAGCTGCTCTACTCTGAGCCCCTCCCGGATGGCCGAACTTCTCACCCTATCTCTAAGGGAGAGGCCAGCCACCCTTCGGAGGAAGCTCATTTCTGCCGCTTGTATCCGCGATCTCGTTCTTTCGGTCACTACCCACAGCTCGTGGCCATAGGTGAGGGTAGGGACGTAGATCGACCGGTAAATTGAGAGCTTCGCTTTTACACTCAGCTCCCTCTTCACCACGACGGACCGGTGCAGCGTCTGCATTACTGCAGCTGCAGCCCCAATCCGTCTGTCGATCTCCGGCTCCCTTCTCCCATCACTCGCGAACAAGACCCCGAGATACTTGAACTCCTCCACTTGGGGCAGGAACTCATCCCCGACCCGGAGTGGGCACTCCACCCTTTTCCGGCTGAGAACCATAGCCTCAGATTTGGAGGTGCTGATCCTCATTCCTGCTGCTTCACACTCGGCTGCGAACCGTTCCAGTGCGAGCTGGACGCCCTCACCCGATGAAGCCAACAGAACCACATAATCCGCAAAAATCAGAGATGAGATTCTGAGGCCACCAAAGCGAAAGCCCTCCGCCACTTGGCTGTGCCTAGAAATCCTGTCCATAAAAATTATGAACAGAACCGGAGACAAAGGGCAGCCCTGGCGGAGCCCATCACCCACCGGGAACGAGTCCGACTTATTGCCGGCGATGCGAACCAAGCTCTTGCAACGGTTGTATAGGGATCGAATGGCCCGTAGCAATGGGCCAGACACCCCATACTCCCACAACACCTCCCACAGGACACCCCGAGGGACACGGTCGAATGCCTTCTCCAAGTCCACAAAACACATGTAGACTGGTTGGGCAAACTCCCATGCACCCTCAAGTATCCTCGAGAGGATAAAGAGCTGGTCCAGTGTTCCGCGACCAGGACGAAAACCGCATTGTTCCTCCTGTATCCGAGGTTCGACTAGCGGACGAACTCTCCTTTCCAGCACCCTGGCATAGACTTTCCCAGGGAGGCTGAGGAGTGTGATCCCCCTGTAGTTGGAAAACACCCTCCGGTCCCCCTTCTTAAAGATGGGGACCACCACCCCGGTCTGCCAGTCCACAGGTACTGCCCCTGATCTCCACGCAACATTGCAGAGGCGTGTCAACCAGGACAGCCCTACAACGTCCAGAGCCTTCAGGAACTCGGGGCGGACCTCATCAACACCAGGGGCTCTGCCACCAAGGAGTTGTTTAACTGCCTCAGTGACCTCGCCCCCGGAAATTGGCGGGTCATTCCCCTCATCCCCAGACTCTGCTTCCTCCTCAGAAGACGTGTCAGTGGGATTAAGGAGGTCCTCGAAGTATTCCTTCCACCGCCTGACAATTTTCTCAGTCGACGTCAGCAGCGCTCCGCCAGCACTATACACAGTGCAGGTAGAGCACCGCTTTCCCCTCCTGAGACGCCTGACGGTTTGCCAGAATCTCTTCGAGGCAGTCCGAAAGTCTTTTTCCATGGCCTCTCCGAACTCCTCCCACACCCGAGTTTTTGCTTCAGCCACTGCCCGAGCCGCATTCCGCTTGGCCTGTCGATACCTGTTGGCTGCCTCCGGAGTTCCCACAGGCTAACCAAGCCCGACAGGACTCCTTCTTCAGCCTGGTGGCTCCCTTCACCTCTGGTGTCCACCATTTGGTTCGGGGATTACCACCACGCATGGCAGGCACCAACCACCTTGCGGCTGCAGCTCAATGCAGCAGCTTCGGCAATGGAGACGCTGAACATGATTCATTCAGACTCAATGTCCCCAGTCTCCCTCGGAATGCTGTTGAAGCTCTGCCAGAGGTGTGCGTTGAAGATCTCGCGGACTGGGGCCTCTGCTAGACGTTCCCAGCACACCCTCACTACGCGTTTAGGTGCACCAGGTCTGTCCAGTGTCCTCCCCCGCCACCTGATCCAACTCACCACCAGGTGGTGATCAGTTGACAGCTCAGCCCCTCTCTTTACCCGAGTGTCCAGAACATATGGTCGCAGGTCTGGTGATACAATTACAAAATCGATCATCGACCTACGGCCTAGAGCGTCCTGGTGCCACGTGCACTTATGGACACTCTTATGTTCGAACAGGGTGTTCGTTATGGCCAAACTGTGATTAGCACAGAAGTCCAATAACAAAGCACCGCTCGGGTTCAGATCAGGGAGGCCGTTCCTCCCAATCACGCCCCTCCAGGTCTCGCTGTCGTTACCCACGTGAGCATTGAAGTCTCCCAGCAAGCAGGACAACAGAGTCTCCAGGTGGAGCACCTTCCAGCACCCCCCCAGGGATTCTAAGAAGGCTGGGTACTCCGAACTGCCACTCGGCGCATAAGCGCAGATGACAGTCAGGACCCGTTCCCCGACCCTAAGGCGCAGGGAACAAACCCTCTCGTCCACCGGGAAAAACCCCAACGTACCGGCAGCAAGCCGAGGGGATATTAGAATACCCACCCCAGCCCGCCGCCTCTCACCAGGGGCAACTCCAGACTGAGACAGAGTCCAGCCCCTCTCCAGGAGACTGGTTCCAGAGCCCAAGCCATGCATAGAGGTGAGCCCGACTATATCTAGCCGGTACCTCTCAACCTCATGCACTAACTCAGGCTCCTTCCCCATCAGAGAGGTGACATTCCATGTCCCTATTGCCAGTCTTGGCAGCCGGGGTTCAGTCCGCCAGGGCCTCTGCTCCTGGCCGCCACCCAGCACACAATGCACCCGACCCCTATGGCGCCTCCTGCGGGTGGTGGGCCTGCGGGAGGATGGGCCCATGCCTCCTCTTCGAGCTGTGCCCGGCCGGGCCCCATGGACTAAGGCCCGGCCGCCAGACGCTCGCCCTCGGGCACCCTCCCCGGGCCTGGCTCCAGGGCGGGGCCCCGGTAACCCTATCCCGGGCAGGGTAAACTGTTCCCTCTATATTCTTTTCATAAGGGTCTTCTGAATCGCTCTTTGTCTGGTCCCTCACCCAGGACCAATTTGCCATGGGAGACCCTACCAGGGGGCAAAAGCCCCCAGACAACATAGCCCCTGGGATCCCTGGGACACACAAACCCCTCCACCACGATAAGGTAGCGATTCAAGGAGGATATATATATATATATATATATATATATTGGGGGTGCAACGATACACAAAATTCACGGTTCGGTTCGATACTTTGGTGTCATGGTGTCACGGTTCGATATTCTTTCGATACAAAAAATGTTCATGCCTTTTTAATTTGTCGTTTATTAAAATTATAAATATATATCTTAACACAAAAGTACAGTTTTTAAATTTAATGTTGCTAAAACAACAAAGTAATAAAATAATAAATCTATCTGATCAAGAAATCACTCATCTTTGGAAAAGAGAGTTTATTACAGAGAAATGGCTCTTTCCAAAATAAAAGCTATACTATACGCTTCTTCGGGGCTATATTCTCAGCAGCATATTAAACATATCAGGTCCCCATAAGGAGAATCATGTGCTAACGGCTGTCTAAATGACTCGGGTAAAGTTTGTAGCATGCGTGCTTGTTGTTTTTGTCTGCTTCCACTTGTCTTTGCACTAGGATGATGTCGGCGTAAATGTGCAGTCATATTCGTTGTGTTCCCACTAATGCTGTCAGCGTTAATCTCGTTAAAATGACATTAACGCCATAACGCCGCAAATCTCCGTTAACGAGTTACCGCGGATCGCCCCGTGCGTGGGGCTGGACGGTGTCAACACGTTAATGAGCTAACTGCACTAACGCAGTAGTTCCCACCAATTGAGCATTGCGTGGCACATCCGACATACTGTTTTACTTTTGTCCATGACGCGCTTACCTTCAGGGTCATACTTCACATGAAAACCAAGATAGTTCCAAACACCAGATCTGAACGAGGGTGGGGGAGGTTCAACTATATATATATATATAAACTTTTAACACCCAGCACGCCCCTGCGGGCGGTTTTATCCTTCAAGCTCGGGTCCTCTACCAGAGGCCTGGGAGCTTGAGGGTCCTGCGCAGTATCTTAGCTGTTCCCAGGACTGCGCTCTTCTGGACAGAGATCTCTGATGTTATTCCCGGGATCTGCTGGAGCCACTCGCCTAGCTTGGGAGTCACCGCACCTAGTGCTCCGATTACCACGGGGACCACCGTTACCTTCACCCTCCACATCCTCTCGAGCTCTTCTCTGAGCCCTTGGTATTTCTCCAGCTTCTCGTGTTCCTTCTTCCTGATATTGCTGTCATTCGGAACCGCTACATCGATCACTACGGCCGTCTCTCTCTCTCTCTCTCTCTCTCTCTCTCTCTCTCTCTCTCTCTCTCTATATATATATATATATATATATATATATATATATATATATATATTCAAGCAGACAATTTAAATAGTTTAAAGTAAAAAAAAAATGCAAAGTTAAAATGTTTTTTTCAAATGTTTTCTGGTTCTGTTGCAGGTCTGGCTCGGTCCAAATCCATTCCCAGTCAGACCTTCTCTTCGGAGGTGGTGACGCTGTGGTACCGCCCCCCTGATGTCCTGCTGGGATCCACAGACTACTCCACAGCTCTAGACATATGGTCAGTACCGATTATTCAAATTCAGCTGCCGGCTGTGACTGTGTGAATAAAGTTTGCTTTTTCTGAATTAGGGGGGCTGGGTGCATTTTCATAGAGATGCTGCAGGGGGCGCCAGCATTCCCAGGAGTCTCTGATGAGTTTGAGCAGCTGCAGAAGATCTGGGAGGTCAGTAACACTGTTTATATCACTGATCCACGAAATAGTACTACTGTGTGATATTACACTGTAATAATACTCACATTAAGTACTAATACTATTAAGATGATGTAACCCTGCAGGTCCTGGGCCTCTCCTCTGAGGACAGCTGGCCTGGTGTCAGCCTTCTACCCAATTACAGACCAGGTACGTTTAGATAACACCTCTGACACATGCAACTCTCTATTTAGTGTTTTTGTTTTTGCTGTTATTTCACAGTTTTAACCCTTTAAGACCTACCATAGAACCAATTCCACCAGAGCTTATATTATATTTTTACATGCTGTGGAGCCATTTTTCAGGAGCATTTCAAGTTGCTATACATCAATACAACCATTACAGCCTAAATTTTAATAATATGCATGCATTCAGTGCATAGTAATTACATAAATTGCAAAAAGGTGCAATAAACTACAAAAAAATTGAAAATCATTTTTGTTTTGTTAACATATATTTCTAGTTAGAGAAATTTAAGAGGCTTATCCCTCAAAACTGTAAATACAAAAAAGTTGCACAAAATAGTTTCCCACCACAGGAAATTTATTTTGAGTGTCTTCATAGTTTTATTTTTGAAATACACCAATTTTTATATACTGCAGGAAAAATGAAAATAAATATTATAGTGCAAATTTGCAAAAAAAAACAGCATATGCATCAAAATAAACTATTTCCAGCAGTGCAATATGAGTCCTAAGCATCCCAGAAACGACACAGAAATTCATAAAGTCAAACATAGCTTTTAAAAACACCAGTATAGGCTCATGAGGCCTTGATGGTAAAAAAACTACATTTCCGCGAAAATGACGTCACTTCCGGTTTTGGGCAGGTCATGGCGGACATGCGATAGTTCGCGCTGATGGACATAGGAAGTGTTACAAACAGCTGATCGGATCGGCTAAGCGTGTTTCTGGAATATTATGTTTTTGTTGCTGCAAGTGCTTTTTATGCAGTTTTTGCAAAGCTTTATGTGGAAGGAAACCGTGACCGAGGACAAGCTGATGGCATAAGATGTAAGTACAACTCCTCCGGTTTCATATGCAAAAAAGATTATTGCGCTAGCTCACGTGGTTGCAGTGCTACCGGGATTTAAAAATAGTTACACAAAACGGAGCGTGCCCGCTCTGACCGGTTTTAAAATTTAAATACAATTTTTTTAGTCTTATATAACAGGCTGATTAAATCAATGATGTTTTTGTGGAGGTGGCATGAATTTGTCTTGTAAACATTCACAGTTGTTCTGTGATGCCTGGGGTTCATTAAGGGTCATTACTTGTGTGCAGTGACTCAAAGTTTCCATCGGGAGGCAACATGTCTCCACGTTTCCTGTTTTAATAGTTTTACTCGGATTAAAATGAGATGATTTCTCAGACTTTGAGGCGAACTCTGCTCTGCAAGTCTGACAGGGTCTCTGATACATCATGTGGGTGTGAGAAGAGAGAACAAAGACGAGAAGAAATTAACCACAGAGTGAGATCAGTGGTTGAGCTGCTCATGAATCACTGGATAAAGTCATCTTTTACAGTAAACTGTAACTTCAGGCCAACCCACACAGAGCTGTAACATTAAAGATCAGGTTCCCCCAAGAATTCACACACCACCTTTAGAGTGATGAGACCTGAGCTGTTCACAGTGATAACACACACTTTTAGATTCAGTCTGACACCATTTAGTTCTCATGTCATCCCAGAACAAACTTCCACAAATCCTTCAGAAACCTGGAAAGAAGACAGTTTAAAAAGCTGCCTGAGAGGTTTCAGTGATCTGCTGACATATATTAGGGCATCAATGACAGACTGAAGCTGTTTCATTCCCCCAAAAATAATAAATGTAGGCTAAAAACCAGCTGAAGTGCAAAGCATGGGAACATTTTTAGATCCATGTTAACATTTGCTAATTGAGTGGGTTTTTTTTTCTTCCATAGAGCGGTTTCTTTACTCAGAACCAAAGCAGCTTAGGACCGTTTGGAAAAGGTAACTTTTATATGGGCACACACATGCTAACCTGCTAACACACTTTGAAATGCAAACATTAGTCACATGACAGTCCTTCATCTGTGCTAACTGTAGACAGTCCAACAGTCCACATGTAGACCAGGTTAGATCACTTGACTCTGTAGTCCTCCATCTGCCTATGTTGATCTGGATCAGGTTGGAGCAGCTGCCATATAAGACCGAGGACCTGGCCCAGGAGATGCTAAAGGTGGTCCCTACAGACAGGATCTCGGCTCCGGACGCCATGCAGCACCTGTACTTCAACACACTGCCTCCTCCCATCATGCACCTCAGAGACAGTAAGAACTCACTTAAATGTTACCATATTGCAGCTAAACTTTAAAGAACATATTTTCTGTTAATTCAGCACTCACCTAGCAGCACTTACTTGAATTTCCAACATAGATACATTATAGATGTATGATCATAAATCCTTTTTTAACAAAAAGCTGTTTAAGGCTTAAATTCATTTTTTTTCTCTTTCTTTCTTTGTCAGCTGTGTCCATCTTTAAGGTTCCTGGCATTCGTCTGGAAACGGAGGTGAGAGACATCTATAACCCTGGGCGCAAGGTCAAACCCTCCCTGCTGCCCTCTGCTAAATTCTGGTGACTGAAATCTCATAAGCAGCGCGTCAAGATCTGTGGAGTGGAGAACAAACCCAGATGTCTCTCTGAAGACACAAACTGGACTTTAAAGTGATATTAATACAGTGCCATTAAATGTTTGCAGTTCAGTTTGGAGAGTCTTTCTGGTTTAAATAAAGATGTGTATGTCAAACTTTCACTCAGATCGGCTGTTAAGATCTTATGTAAATCTGATTTCTTGCCAATGTAAATATAAACCGTCCCTGCAGTCTTCTGTTAGCATTCATTAGCATCTGTTAGCAGCAGACTAACGAGTCCCATGAAACTCCTCATGAATTTTGAATGAAGCTTTATTAATAAAGCTCCAGGCCAACCTGCACTGAGAGACACAGCGTGTTTCTGTATTCTGACTCTAACTGGATAAAACTCGACCTCTGAAACTTTGTTAGTCCTCTGATACACAAACAAGCCAACAGCTGAGAGAGGGGGGCTACTGGATGGACCTGATTTAACTGTATTTACCTCTGACTGATGATCTTCCCCTCATCCCCTACCTCACTGACACCTCACAACTTGTCACAGCACTGTAACAATATGAAAAATTAAAAGTATAATTAATTAAAAAAAAAAAATACTAGAACATGTGGGTTTTTATGTTTTTATTGTGGGCAGATTTTGGTTGTTTTTGTTTTTTATTTTCTTAGAAAATAATTTTAAATTAATTTTTGTTTTAGCACTCCAACAGATTTGAGGCCTGTCCAGGGTGTACCCTGGCTCTCACGCTATTGCTGCTTTTCCGTTGCCACCTACTCGACTCAACTCGACTCAGTTTCAGTAGTTTTCAATTTCGTTTGAGTGCCACATCAATGTGGGTTGGATCATTGAAGCAACGCAGGCCAAAAGTCCTGTGACATCATTTTTATGCGACGCAACTGAAGAACAAGAGGACATCTCAGTGATGGTATACCTGCTGCTAAACTGATGGTAATCATCTGCACCTCATAGATGGACCATGGAGTCATTACTCGCTGGCCAATTATTTGCATGCAGTCTGTTGACACCACACCGACCCCGACTGAGCAGGTACCACCAAACCAAAAATTCAAAAAATTGAGTGGAGTCAAGCTGAGTCAAGTGGGTATCACCCGTGACCCACCCTGAATTGTATAAGAGCAAGAGAATGGATTTGAACTTCTGGTGATTTTTGTGGTGCATATCCTACAGTTTCAAGACAAAAATTGTGCTTTTTCTGAGGTGTTACAATCCAGTTTGATTTTCACTTTTTTTGAAACATTGTGCTGATATAAAATATTTCAAGTTATTTTTACAGCGTAGTTTTTGTAATTTGTTGAAAGAAGCTGAATTGTGGAGGCAGGGGTTGTTTGTTTTTTCCTGTTTTTTTGAGTCCAAAGAAATTTCCCTTCTCCTTTTAAGGTTGCATGATCATTAATCTCCCACATTTACCAATCCATCACCTCTTCCTTCCTCATGAGCACCTGATTTTTATTTCCTACCACTGACTTGATGTTTGATAATTGCATCTATGTGGGCTTGAACATATACTTTGTTACTCAGATTTATACAGATGTTTGAAAAAGCTGAACATGTAACAGATTAAAAAACAAAAGTTAAAGATCATGGAAAACAAACAAGAAAGAACAAAAACAAACTCAAGTGTATAAAAATGGGCTCAAATTAATAATACATTTTTGAAAGATACTTTGATTTTTAAAATATTTAAAATGACTAACATTAAGAAATAAAAATGAACGAGGATTTCAGTGTCATAATTCAGAACATTCAAATGCATAAGTAGCTGAATTACAGATGATTTCCTGCGAAGCAACTTTCAGATTAAACACTGTGAAACACACACTGACTACATGTTAATTAAAATACATTTTGGATTTATTTGGTGAATAAAACAAATTATCAGTTCATCACTGAATGTCCTGATATCCCCTTTATCATTTAACAGTTAAAAAAAAAAGTAGAAAAGAATTAATGCTAACAACTTGTATCCATCATTAATAATTCATCTTTCTTGTTACTCTTCGCCCCAGCTTTCCTGTGCTTTAATTCGACTAAATGCATTTACATCCAGAGAGATTTAAAAAATATATTTACTGATGCATTCATTCATTTCCTTCCATTATTAAACACTGAGCTCACAGGAGGAGGTAAGCAACAACTTACATCTGCAAACAAACCCTATTCAGAAGCTGCTGGCATGATGGATAAAATGTAAATAACAACAATGAATTCCAAATTTCTTAAACCAATATTTTATCCACACAACACAGAAAACATATAAAATGTTTAAAATAAGACATTTTACAATTTCATGAAAATATTTAGCTGATGGCATCAGCATGTCTCAAAAAAACTTGTGTTGCTGTTTGGAAAACTAAGTGGTTGAAAAAACATTTCGCAGCTAATTAGGTGATAAGTCTGTAAAGTTGGACAAAGATTCACCAATCTGCAAAAATCCAGAAACACCACTGTCCTCTGTTAAATCATTTTATGGAATGTTCAAACATACTTAATAATAATTATATATATAAAAAGATTATAATAAAAAAAAGGACGACTTGATTTTTCACTAAGTACAATGATAAATAAAGAAATGGTCTGATGACTCTTCAGGCTCAACAAATCCAATAAACACTAACAGTAGCATCCTTAGTGGGACTATTTTCATACAACATAATGAAGTTAGCCAGTAATAAGTTAACACACGCTCTTGGAAGAAACACAAGCTTATCCTTCAGTTATTTGCAGCTTATATTAAAGTGTTTCACCCCAGACCATGAGAAAAGTCTTTGAGAAGAAAAGTTAAAACAGTGAATAATGTTAAAGAGGATATATGTTGTTCTCATTATTTCTATTAGTGGATTGGTGGAATGCAAAGAAATGCATTTATAATGACATTTATGAAAAAGCCCTGATACAAATGAGTCTTTACCGATCATTTAAAGGAAGGCACTAATGAGGTGAGCTTGCAGTTTAATTTCACATTCCAGGAGCTCTGATAGTAAACACTAATCACCTGTTATCTTTGAGCCTGAACACGGGACAGTTAACAGGTGGCTGACGATCTGCCCGAGAGTCTGAGGCTTGGTATGGGAACCGCAGTTTGAGTATATACATGTAATCTGGGGCTAGGCTGCAAGGGCTGGTGTCCTGCAGGTTTTAGATGTGTCCTTGATCTAACACAGCTGATTTAAATGGCTAAATTACCTCCTCAACATGTCTTGAAGTTCTCCAGAGGCCTGGTAATGACCTAATCATTTGATTTAGCTGTGTTGACCCAGGGTGATATCTAAAACCTAAAACAGTACACCAGCACTTAAGGCCTGGAGTTGCCCACCCCTGCTGTAAATGAATGAATGAAAACATGTACCCTCACCTGTGTGTTGATTGTGCCCTCAAGATTTTACAAGCATATTTTGAATGACCAAACAGGTTCAACAGAGGCTTGATGCATTTCTGAACTACTGCACAGAACTTGTGTTTTATATGAGTTTAATTTTAAAGAAATAACACACATCCATTCATTAATATCAGTAGACAGTTTGCAAGGTTGGAGAGGTTTGTTGAATGTGTGGATTGTGAAATAGAGCCATGTGTCATCAGCATAGCAATGGCATGAAATGTTATTTTTCTATAAAATGCGGCCACATATATAAAAAAAAAAAAAAGACATCACTAATAGAAGCAAAACATTCTAACTGGTAAGCCATCCCAGATATAGAAAACCAGTACTGTAACATCTTCATCGAGATTTTATGGTCTATTGTACCAAAGGCTGTACTTCAGTCAAGTAGCACAATAACAGAACACCAGTAGTATCAATTCAGTATCATTGGTTACCCTAAAAAGCACAGTCTCAATGTTAGCGAATTCTATACACATTTATTCTTGTGTTGCTATCATCGTTTGTTTATTTGTTTCTAAGGTTTGATAGGAAATATTCAAATGTAGAGAAAAATCTTTAAAAACAAGATTTACAGTTTAGCTTTGTTAGTCAATGGTGCCTTTTTTTCTCAAAAAGAAAAACTTTGTTTTCAACTTTTTGGGTATTTGACAGATTTTGCAGAATTTGTGTTTTCCTTTTTTCTTTTTTCGTTTGCCATCTTTGTTTAACATTTATAGATCAAAGAATTTAAATTAACATTTTTGTTCACAGCAACAAAGAAAAAGTTTTATGAAACTTTTTCTGTTGACCTGTTTTGATCGAGTTCATATGTAAATGTAGGATTAGTAGTCAACAGAAAAACACTTTAACTGTTCTGACTGACAGGATGTCAGATGTACATTTCCTACTGACGTCTGATTGATTGGCAAGATAAAAGAGAAAGAAGAAGGTGTTTGTGCATATTTAACTCTGTTTGTGTTTTTGGACATTTGATGAGAGAAATCTGACTAATCCCATCATTAATAAATCAAAATGCTAAGCAGCCTTTGATATCAAGCCTCTGAAGACAAGTACCCTGGCAAGTTTCACTTGTGTTGTTTTTCTTTGTTTTCTCCTGATAAACTTTCTGTTTAAGTTTGTGGTGTTCTCCAATTTTCGCTCGCTGCTAATATGAAGTACTGGATTTTTGTGCCATACATGAAAGATCATAAAGGCAGATTTGTTTTTTTGTTTTTTTGTTTTGGTTTGGTTTTTTTAATATGGTGAGCTGCTTTGTTGAACAAACATGGACTTATAAAAAATATTTAAACTAAACATTAATGTTATGTTTAATTGATATTTAAAAGCAAAAAGCATTGAGCTTGCCCTTGCTATAGTGACACTATGTGTTTCTTTTCTCTTTTTTTGTACTTTTTTTTTATCATTAGATAATACCAAAATTTAGAATTGTTAACATTTGCATCACCACATAAACAGAATATTAATGTCCATGGTAAATTAATAGAAACTAAGAAGCTAAAAGTAAAAGAAATACTAGCTAATAGCTTTGCTGCATTACTGCTTGTTTTTAGAAGCAAATATACTCTTCAATAAAACAATATTGCTAGTTAGCTGATTTTATTAAATGAAACAGCTGCTTGGCAGAGTAGTTATCTTAAAAAAAATCTGAGTTAGCTGCATTTAAATCACATAATCAGCTCTGCTTGTTTTTTTCAATTATGAATCATTTTTATATTCTGATGTGACTACTATTCTTTGAAATACGCTGTATTAATTTCTTTAGATTTTGTGCACATTGAAGTTGTTATTATTTTGCATTGATGACAATGATACCCAGATTTCAAGCAGATGTAGATTAATTCTTTGATTGTATCTTCACTGTTTCACTCAAACATGATGAAAATCACCTGAACACTGCAGTTTACCAGCTATTTGTGTTTTATTGACTCTTAATTACTGTCATGTGTCTTTTTTGTTTTACACATGCAACTCATTTTACATTTTCTTGGAAGGTATATTTATTTTAGTTTTGTTACCTTTCCTTTTCTTTGTCATTCTCTGACAATTTATAATTAAAGTTTAGTAACAATCTGGACTCTAAGCTTGTTGTGATGGCAGCAAACATCATGTGTGTCTCATCAGACTTTATTTAATCATTTTTAGATTAGATTAGATCAGACTGGGTCTTATTCACAGGGGCAGCAGCCATGTGTTGTCACTGTAAGCAGTTAGCTGAAGTGTCTGTTTAAATCAGATCACATGAAGGTTTTTAGAAACATGACCAACAAGATGAGGACAGGTTTACAGTCAACACGTTTTACACATGCTTTGTATGAATAATATCAAAGTTTGCTGCATTTATTTTGAAGGAATCACAGATTAAAATAATTACAGAGAGCTCATATCTTTATCAAATTTAATGTTGTTCTTTTTATTTCATATTTTAAGGACTTACTGTTGAAATTTTTCTTTGCTGTATTTCATTATTTTCCATTGTTGTTCTAATTTTTTATATCTTTTTTAAAATGTATTTATTTGCAAGGGTACCTAGACCCGGTTCGTAGAGTACGCTTGGGGAGTGTGATCGTGTGTACAGCATCTCTTTATGTCTGTCTCCACGTTGGTTGAGTGTGGAGTAAGTGCATATGAGAGCATGAGGGTGGGAATGGATGTTTGTATCTGTGTGTGCCTGTATGTCTGTGTCTATATATCAGGTTGGGTGTCAGACGTCACCTCTCTGGGGACATCTCAGGCCCTCCAAGGTTTGGAGGCCTATCTCCCCCCACCACCACTTCCCCTGCCAGTGGCGGACTCCCTCAGACATCGGTGCGTTGGTGGTTCTTTGTGTCTGGGGATGGGCGTCCAGGTACACACCGGCTCACTCCTTGGCGGCCGCTTATCGGGGCCTGGAGCCTGGGGCTCGCTCGGGCCACTTCGGAGGTGGGGTGCCCCCAGCCTCTCGGCCTGGGGCTCGGTCACTCAGGCACAGCTGGCTGCCGGCGGAGCTCACGGGCGCGTCACTGCAACTCCCCCTGGCTTCTGCTCCGCGGCTGCTCAGTGACCCCTCATCTGGGACTCTCCTCAGCTCTTTCTGGGACAGTGGCGCGGCTGCCCCTCGGTTGGTCTTCCTTGGTCTCTTGTGTTCTGGGGGCCTCTGGATGTCTGGAGTTTTGATCTCCTCCATACCTGCTTCATGTCCTGGAGGACGGGGCTGTGACCCCCCCACACCCTCTAGCAGATCATTACATGAAGGAACCTTTTAAAAAAAAAAACAAGCGCGTCCATGCTCACAGGTGTACACACGGGTGCTCACACACACAAACTACACTCTTTTTGGCTCTTACCTCAAAGCACACTGTGTTCTGTTGATCTTCTGTGCTGCACAATAATGTTTAATATTTAGTATTTACTGTCATATTCCCATATATCATTGTGATGTTGTTTATTCTATTACTCTTGTTCTCTTCTGCTTGTTTTCTTTTTTCTTTCTCAGCAGGTGATCCAGGTGATTGATATATGCATTTTTTTTTCTGCTCATTCTGTTGGTTTTTGTTTTTTGCCCTTCTCCCCCGTCCCTCTTCTCAGGTGTTTCTCTTTCCCTCTTTCTTTCTCCCCTTCTTTCCCCCAGTCAAGTCTGTCCCGTATTCAGTAAGTGAAAATAAAATAAACAATAAAAGGTGAATCAAATGGACCATTACGGCAAGGCTGGGATGGTCAATTTGGTAAAGTAAATCCGTTGGGCATCTTTCTTTGCCTTTAGACAACAATTCTGATGGCAAAAGAGCCAAACGGGACAGGCAAAAAAAATATATATATATTTATTTGAGTTTTTCTCATTAAAAGTTTTCACTAATTTCTATTTTAAAAAAAGTGGACACACATTAGTGACCTTGTAACAAGTCAGTCCAAATAGTTTCTGACAACCATGTTTGTTGACTGAATAATTAAAGAAAAGATTTTCATTTTTCAGTCCTGTCTGTTTTTTGTGACATTTACCATGTACAGGTTGTGGTTAATGAACTTACTGATATAGGTCTAAGGACTGAAGGTCCAGTAAATATTCCAAACTTGATTGGTGATTTTCATGTTTTAAAAATAACTCTTGTCCACGAGGAACATTAAAACTAATCAGTTTCAGTGTGACTGTGTGTCTGCAGTTTGATTTATAGTATACAGACACACACGCCGTGACCTTTAACCTGCACTGACCTCCAGGGCTCAGCTGCTTGGTCTCTTAATGGACTGAGGCGTCAACAATAGTCCATTTATAGACAAGTCAAAGAAAAAGAAGAAAATGCTGTTGGATTAGCAGCAACTATGGACTCATTAATATTTATGAAGATTCAAATCTTAAGGATTTATTTAAGATCACTGGGTGATTTAGGATTTAAATATTTAAAAGCAAATAAAAGTAGCAAATAAAAATTAAAACTGGGGTGTGTTAGCGCAAACAGTGCACTGAACATGAAGGTAGGGTTTTATCCTGTGTGATTCTTGCTCTAGTACCCTCAATGAAACAAAGGAAATAAGGTTTCCACTTTTCTTCACGGTTTCTATCCTTTTGTCTTTCTCTCTCCATGGTTCCTGCAGTTTATCAAGCTCAAAGTAAACTTAGTTTGTTTCAATAAACCTTTGAACTCACGTTCTGGGTTTGAATTCTATGTAAAAACACTAAATCAAGCTACACTCTGAAGCTGTTAGAAAAAGTAGGTGCTTTTTAAGACTACTAGTTTATTGTCAAACATTTTAACATATGTCAGGTTACCATCTGCCCATCAGTGAAAAACATTGTAAGTTAAGAAGTCAAGCCTGTCAGAGGTCCCTTGTGATCTGGTGGTTAGGATTTGGTGCTCTCACTGCCGTGTCCCGGGTTTGATTCCCAGATTTTACATACTTTCCTTAGGGATTAATAAAGTATCCTGATTAAATTCACAGAGAGAACAGTCATAGACTGTATAGAAGCATCAAACAGACACAGATACCTGCAAATTACCGTAGTGTTAACCTACAAATAAGATTCCAGAGTTTCACTCACCAAAACTGGAGCTCAGACATTAAGGACAGCAGTTAATCTCATAGCAACAACATTATTGGTCAGATTATTGCATTAAAAAGGCTTCAACAACACAAACACAGTCCTGAGTTCAGCTCAGGGACTCCAATAAGCTCAGGCGAAGCCTAGAAGACAGCTAGCAGCTCCAGCCGCCTGTGTCACCATCCACCTGTCAGTCATAAAGCAAACTTTTAAAAAGAGGGGTCAAGTTCCCCATGTACAGTTGTTATGTAGCAGACCATAAACAGGATTATTTTGTGAGTCTCTGGGGACGGACTCACTGCTCGAGCCTGCGGTGGATTTTAGAGGAACAGCAGCTTTTGGAGGTTCAGTGTTGGCTATTTTGTACTTCTGCTGCCACAGAGTGTTAGCTGTATTTAAGTGGCTGTATCTGAATTTTTATATCCCACACTGTGATGCACTATAGTATTATTCTGAGCCCGTTGATGACCAGATTCTGTTTTGTCTTTATTTTAAGAAAAAACCTGAACCCTCAGCCTGTGTCTCTGCCTTTGAGATCTGAACCTTGTTTCTCATTCAGAGTCTAAACTGAGTTTCAAGGGTTAAATCCTCTGAATCAAACTTTCCCCTTTGTCCTCTTCCCATTCTGTCCTTCTTCATCTTCGCCACTCTGACCTGTGGGCGGAGCTCTTTTGTCCCCACCATCCCAGAGTGCTTCTGGGCCCCCCTCTAGGCAGCTTGTCATGTTAATGTGTATGAATGGGATGGTAATAGGATGTTAATATCTTCTGCTCTTTAACATAGCTTCCACTGTGAAGAAATCCCCCCCCTGGACCCCGGGGACCCCCTTCACATGGTGGCTTTTCATCAGTAAAGGCTCCCTGGTCTCACTAAAGGAGGGGGGCAGAAATAAAGAAGGCGAGCTTGAGAGTGGATCAGGTGAATTTGAGAGCGTAGTGCAACGCTGTGAACGTCGGACAGTTTTCACTTTGTTGCATCAGTAAAAACAGAGCAGGAGGAGGAGGGGGGAGGGGGTGAACACACTGCAGTCCTTCAGCTTAGACTCAGACACACAAACAAAAAAAAGACATACAGATGATAAAGTCTGAAAATTTCTCAGGAACCAAACAAATCTGACAGTTTGAAAATAAAGACTCCAGCTTCCTCACAGGAGAGCTGAGCTGTGTCACTGCTCTGTGTTAATAAAGCTTTATAAATGTGTATTGAGTTAAACTCACACAGGGATCCGGGAAATGCTTAGTTAATTAGCCTTAATTATTCAGCTGTAGCAGTAAGCTCAGTCAGATACTTTCACAGTGTTATTAATTACAGTGTTTTGGCTCTGTTTTAAGATGACATCTGTATTCCTACATAAACAGAAGCAGATGAACAATGGATTTCTCTGGGCCGCGATGTACAAAAAACAAAAAACAAAAGGTGGGGAATACAGCTGCTTTAAGAATCTGGATCTTGTTGATTTTTATCAGTTAAACACAAAGGTTTCATCCGAAGTCATTCATTCTCACAGCTCCCTGTACAGACTGATCAGGACTACAGAACTACTTTATAATATACTGTCAAATAAAATTTGAATTTTGTAATAATATTCACTTTGCTGCTGCTTGTGTTGTTGTGCACTGCTCTCCGTCCTCTCTTCAGTGCAAAGCATGATGGGATGCAGAGTCTGGGTGGTGGTCACAAGTTGCACGTTACTTTTTAATGAGGCAATTTAAAATACTGTGAGTGCACTGTACCAGTGACAACAGAGATTATAATAATACTGTCCTTATAGTCAAACAACACAACAGCACTGAGCAGTGAGTGATTTTTAACTGTGTTAAACCCGTGATGTGGGTACATGGTCACTGTAGACCCATCTTAAGCCCACTCTGTACCTCATGCATGTAGAAATCTCACTGCACAGCCCACAGTAACTCTGATTGGCTGGCTCAATACATTAGCTTCCTGCTACTTTTTACGCTGCCATATTTTAACCAAGGGGAGCACAAAAGATTTACTGATTATGTGAACTTGTGATTCATATTTTGGGTGTAAAAAAAGACCTGGCACACACCGAGGAATTCATTTCTGACTGTTTTTCTGACTATTTGTAGTTGCTCTGCCAGAGGACTGAGAAATTCCTGCTCTTGGTCCTTGAGACTGCTCTTTCCCCACCAGAGGTTAACAAACTAATCTCTCCTGTCCTCAAACAGGCTAAACTTTATTAATATAGTAAATCATTTCCAGCCTTACTGTGCTCACACACATTCATACATGCTTTTAAACTACTATACAGAGCTTTCCTCTCACACACACATTCACATGTGTTACTTTAAGTCTGTATTGTGTGTTTAACCTCTTCATTTTTCTCTGCTATTCCAGATTTATCTTCTTTTGTAAAAAGACTTATCCACACAGTTCATACTGATTTGTCCGATGACACCACGTGAACATACAGGGAAAACCTCGGGTTAACCTACAGCCTGGTTTTTAGGATTTTTTATTAGGTGTTCGTACCTGGTACCAGGTACCAGGTACTTTTTAATACCTGCTTGGCCTTGCCTCAAAGTCGTCTATTGTTGTGTTGTGTTTGACATCATACAGATGGCGTCACAGGACTTTGGATGTTGCTATAATATACCCCACACATATTAGGCGGTACTCAATTGTAAGGCAAAATGACCAAAACTGAGTAGAGTTGAGTCAAGTTGGAACTGGTCAAAAGAAGCATTAATGAGTAACAAGCTTCGTGTGACCGCTTATCATGATTTGCAATGTTAGTGTCAGTGAATCCAGCAACAGAAAGATACTCTGCGTAGCTGAACTCGCTTCATTGTGCAGGGCTCAGCTGTCTTTCAATGAACAAGGGTGAAAGCGATGTGAGCTGGACAGACTGTCAGCAAAGGAGGAAAAACAAAGACAGGAAGTAAAGCTGACAGCGGTGTCAGAGAGCCCAAAGATTACAAAATTTTAAAAAAAATGAGAACAGAAATGATTTAAAATCTAAATAAGAAAAATCCCAAACCGCAATAAGACTTGAAAAATAAATTTTTAAATTTCAGTTAGGGCTTTAATCACCACACCAACTATGCTATTTTTGAGATCAAAGTCCACAACACTATGACTAGTGCACCATTGCTTTTTAAAGTGAGTCTCTGGTGCTCACTTTAAAACACTTTTGGTTTTCTAGCGTTTAAATCCAATGATCCTATGTAAGAATCAAAACAGCAACTTCCCACAGCTGGAGAAACTCTGTGAAGTCAACTATGGATGAAGCCCAGCAGCAGCAGTACCCCCCCCTAACACCACCACCACCTTGTGTGATGTTTGATGGGAGGAGGAGTCAAGTGTGATGCCCTGAGCTCTTAATGCGTCCATCGTTCCTCCCGCTGAGCCGCTGCATCTGCATTTGTGTCTGATGCAACTGTTGCACGAGCTGGTTTACACGATCAACATGTTGACAGAGAGACGAGAAGCAGACGAGTAAAGTTCAGTGTGATGAAGGTCAAACAGATGCGGAGGAGATAAAAACACCATTTTACAGCTTTTCTATCGTCTTCATGTTTTTGTGTTTCCTATAACAGGTGTGGTTTAATTTGAAGGATCACAATGACACGAAGAAAACGATCAAAATAAGAGTAAAGGACAATTAAATAAGCAGTAATGTCAAGAAAAATATGGAAGTACTAATAAATCTTTCACTGAATAATCACAATATTTACAGTTTTTGACAGAAAGTTGCTTTTCACTAATTCTTTATTCTAAGAGGAAATTAAATTGTAGTGTTTCATTTTAAATAAAAATTTAAAAAGACATAGTACATTGTCTTGTGTTGTAATTGTCTGCCATATTCTTATGTCACACGTCTGCTTTTTAGCTCCACATCACATTTTGTCAGTTCCTGCCTTTTTCTTTTTTCCTGTCTTTAACGGTCTTCATGATGGATTTCAGGGAACCTGACAGGAAACACTTATCACTCCAATAAAAAACAAAATACAACAAAACATTAGTGATAAACAAATGTTTCAGTGATGGTATTTCTTGAGTTCCAAAAGGTTCACGAGTCCATAAACACACTAAATATCTGATGGTAGGACAAACATTCTCTTGACAAAGAGTTTCAGTCATGCAGAGTCAAAGAAGGAGGAAGTCTGATATCAAGATGTTTGTTTTTCTCAACATGTTGGAAACTTAAATCATTTTATTAGTGTGGTAAGGGTTTGAGCTACTTTTAAGGTCGTGTCCTTTGTGTTTCCACCCAGATGCAGCAGAAATGTGTGAGATGTTTGAACATGCAGGAAGTTTTGGTGAAATCTTATGCAGACATCTGCTGAGATTTCTGATCTGTCCAGGTGGTTATAAAGGAAAACACATGAGATTATGACCAGTTGACACAAGCGCATTTAAAAAAGTTTTTTTTCTCGAGAAGCAGAAAATAAGACAGAATTGAGTCACCTATTTACAAACCAGACAAATGGAACAGAAGATGAAAAGTTTGTTGTTGAAGGATGTCTCAGAGTTCATGCATCTGTTAAACTGAAAAGAAAAAATGAATGTAGGGAATAAAGAGTCTAACTTTAGTGTAATTGTGTTTGTTTCACAGCTGTGGTTCAATCAGGTTCAAAGGAAACTTTATTCGTCTCTGAGGAGAAGCAGCTGATAGACACATGATAGATAAGATTCAATAAGAACATAATGAATGTGCAGAATGATCACTTCCAAAGATATTTTTGTGATTTCTTTTAATGACCGAAGCCAGACTTCCACTCTTGTTCTATTTGTAGATATTCACTCATTGATGTTATATTTTAAAGTTTTTGTTGCAATTTTTTGCTTCACTCCTTTAATTTTAAGGCTATAAAATAAACAAATAAATAAATAAAATATATAAAAATAAAAATAAATAAATATTTATTTTGTAAATACTTTGTATTTGTTACATTTTCTCTATCAGGATTATGTTATACTTCTGTTTTCAGTTTGCTTTGACTGAAAACCACTCAAGTTTTTATATGTGCTAAATGAATGAGTATAATAGAAAGGTTTTATTTGGTTAGGAAACAATTTGCCATCAGTAATCTGCACATAAAATGAAGCAAGAAGTACTGAGCACTTACACTATTTCCACCTGACTTTGAATGCACAGGAGGATTTCTTCTTTATTTCATTGAAATAAACAGAAACAGTTAAACTCTGCAGGATTCCTACACTCGCTTTCCTTTAGCAACGCCCCGCCCCCTTTCAGCAGCAGTGACCAATCAGTCAGGAGACTCCTGAAAAAACAAAGTGTGTGATTGGAGCAGAGGAGGCTGGTTTCAAGGAACCCCCTCTCACTCTGCTCTTTTGCTGGGGAAGCGGGGAGAGGGAGGGGTGCCTGAAAACCATCAGAAACAGACAGAGTGTGAAGGGTCCTGCAGACTGAGGAGAAAGAATAGAGGTCTGGCAACTTCACAGACAGACGGACAAGCTGTGGATTTACTGATAAACTTAACTGCAGTCCAGACTACTTGATCCACATTGGACTGTGGGTGACTCTCAGGGAGAGTTTTACTTCTTCATTGTGTGAGAGAAAGGACTTTTCTTTGAGATATGACTCTGAAAGGATTCATAAGCAGACCATCACCTTTTCCTAAGAGAGGACTATACTTTGAAATACTTTGAATAAATATTTTTTTCTAACATTAGTTGAATAATAAAGGGGTCTTTGCACTGTGTTTGCAACCTTTATTAAAACCTTTTAAAAGTTGATCAAACTTTTTTGGAGTTGGATCTGCTGTCATGGCTTTGGGGGGACACTGCTCCTTTTGCTGGTGGGTTTGGGGATTCACTCTGGTATATCTCTTCCAGCCTTGCAACAGTCAGCATGATCGAGGAATTTCCATCCCTGAGCATGGCTTCTGCCAGCCCATCTCCATCCCCCTGTGCACTGACATTGCCTACAACCAGACCATCATGCCCAACCTGCTGGGGCACACCACCCAGGAGGACGCCGGGCTCGAGGTGCACCAATTTTATCCTCTGGTCAAAGTCCAATGCTCCTTGGACCTTAAGTTCTTCCTGTGCTCCATGTACGCACCGGTCTGCACCGTTCTAGACCAGGCAATCCCTCCCTGCAGATCTCTGTGTGAGCGGGCTCGGCAGGGCTGCGAGGCACTCATGAACAAATTTGGATTCCAGTGGCCTGAGAGACTGCGCTGTGAGAACTTTCCCATCCATGGGGCAGGAGAGATCTGCGTCGGTCAAAACACCACCGAAACCGAGGGCCCCATCTCGGACCCCACCCCAAGTCTTTCTGAGCTTGTGACCTTTCCTCCATACATTTGGGGCAACCAGCCTTTCTTCTGCCCCCTGCAGCTCCAGGTGCCCTCCTTCCTGAATTATCACTTCCTCGGAGTGAAGGACTGTGGCTCCCCCTGTGAGCCCTCCAAACCCAATGGGTTGATGTATTTCCAAGAGGATGAGCTAAAGTTTGGGCGGCTCTGGGTTGGAACCTGGTCTATTCTATGTTGTGTCAGCACCCTTTTCACTGTCCTCACCTATCTGGTGGACATGAAGCGGTTCCGATACCCAGAGAGACCAATCATCTTCCTGTCAGGCTGCTATTTCATGGTGGCGGTGGCGTACAGCGCTGGCTTCCTGCTGGAGGACCAAGTAGTGTGTGTGGATAGGTTTAAAGAGGATGGCTACAAGCTGGTGGCTCAAGGCACCAAGAAGGAGGGTTGCACCATCCTGTTCATGATCCTCTACTTCTTTGGCATGGCGAGCTCTGTGTGGTGGGTGGTCCTTTCTCTCACTTGGTTCCTGTCTGCTGGGATGAAATGGGGTCACGAGGCTATCGAAGCAAACTCGCAGTACTTCCACCTGGCAGCCTGGGCGGTGCCAGCGGTGAAGACCATCACCATCCTGGCTACGGGACAGGTGGACGGTGACCTGCTCACTGGTGTCTGCTACGTGGGGATCTACAGCGTGGATGCACTGCGTGGTTTCGTGCTGGCGCCTCTGTTTGTCTACCTCTTCATCGGAACTTCTTTCCTGCTGGCTGGCTTTGTATCACTCTTCCGTATCCGCACCATCATGAAGCACGACGGCACAAAGACCGAGAAGCTCGAAAAGTTGATGGTGCGAATTGGTGTGTTTAGCGTGCTGTACACAGTGCCTGCCACCATTGTCATCGCCTGCCATTTCTATGAGCAGGCCTTCAGATCGCAGTGGGAGGTAACCTGGCACATGCAGACCTGCAAGCACTTTGCTGTGCCATGCCCAGCATCAAACTTTGCATCAAACACGCCAGACTTCACCGTCTTTATGATCAAGTACTTGATGACCCTTATTGTGGGCATAACATCAGGGTTCTGGATCTGGTCAGGGAAAACTCTACAGTCGTGGCGTCGTTTTTATCAAAGACTGATCAATAGCAGCCAGGGAGAAACCACCGTGTAGTACCGAAGAAATTAAAAACCTCTAACAGCCTGAGGTTGATGGACTACTTGAGGTAAAGGAGACATTAGTTTAGTGCTCAGTGGATCTTTGAGTGTTTTGGATCTCAGTGTACATACATGTAAGAAACTGTGTCATAAAATAGAAAAAAACTTCCTGAAAATCTGACGTCCACTTCATCTTTTTAACTTTTCAGACTCAAACTGGATTATCAGCCTCTGAAAAACTCAGTGACCTTTTTATTTCATGGGTCTGCCATGGATCTGGAAGTTTCCTGTTCTCTCTCTCTCATTTTTTTAGAAGAAGGAAACAAACGAAGCAAAAAACAAAACAAAGCAAAACACCACTTTGATCTATGGATAAACCTGATTCATTTGTCCAAATCTTAAGATGTGTTTTGTCCTCCCAAAAGATCCAAAAGCCTTAAATTCATATTAAATATTTCATTTTTGTTCAAAGATACTGGCAACAATTTCCTCCAAATTTCCCTGTAACTGATTTCATGATTAATAGATTCATTAATTAGTTATGGATGGTTTAGTCTATAAACAATTGCTTTGTCTTGTTTGGTTTGCCGGTGGTTGATCTGGACCTTCATTTCATTGCATATATCGTTACAAGTAAAAGTGTTGCATTCAAAAGCCTCCTTAGATAAAAGCCAAGGATGGACTCCAACTGTTCTACATCAATGATGATGTGGTTGGTTTTTTTTTTTTGTTATTGTTGTTTTTTTTAATATGCTATTTATTTCCCTATTTTGTTCAAAGAAAGCTTTACTATATTAACATTGTAGAAACATGAAATAGGTTGTCGGAATAACAACAAAATTACAAATGAGAGTGGTAAAATTCATAGAAATTTAAATTCAGTCCAATTATAAACTCAGCAGTTATAAGAACAGCAGAATAAACATAAAAAAGTTTTTTTTTTGTCATTTTGATTTTTCTTTCTGTAACAGTGGTGTCATGTGATGTCGCCTTCTCTAAAACACAAACTCTCCCCGTCAGGCTGTGGCAGGGTTAGTTCAGCGAGATGACAGGAAGACCAAGTTTTAACAACAAAATCAGTAAAACTGAATCTTTGGAAACAGCCTTGCACCAAAACTTTTTTAATTGAAAATTATAGATGCATGATATTGGGATATGGGGGTTGATAATTAAATAAATGTTTTATACTTATTATGTTTATAACACAATAAAACTGCGTGGAGGGGCAGACTAAAGCAAAAACAGAATAATAATATAAAAATTCAGGGAATGTGGCTGAATTCTAGACCACTGTTCATGGAAACTAATAGAAGGCTAACCGGTATGTGTTGATTGTGGCTGTCACAATATCAGAATATCACTACATCATTTATTCCATGTTTTTGGCAACTAAATAAAACTTAAAGAGCAATTATTTGGATTCAATGTAAGTTCCTGGCATGATATTAGTGTTGTATTTTCTGCCATCATTATCAGTATATAGCAACAGCCAAGAGTGTGAAGTTCAACTGTGATCCTTATTATTAATGCAGACATTTTGGACTCATCAGTCTGTCTCAATACTGCATTTTGAAAGTCTGTTATAATATATAATATAATATACAGGCATAATTTTTAATGACACTATTTAAAGACTTATACTATTTTCGTTATCTATAGCAGGCATTTTAAAATATTTTTGTGTAATTAATCATCCATCCATTCGCTTATCCTTATCAGGGTCGCGGGGGGCGCTGGAGCCTATCCCAGCTGTCATAGGGCGAGAGGCGGGGTACACCCTGGACAGGTCGCCAGTCTGTCGCAGGGCTAACACATAGGGACAGACAACCATTCACACTCACATTCACTCGCACATTCACACCTAGTGGCAATTTGGATTATCCAATTAACCTATCCCCACAAGCTGCATGTCTTTGGACAGTGGGAGGAAGCCGGAGTACCCGGAGAGAACCCACGCAAACACGGGGAGAACATGCAAACTCCACACAGAAAGACCCCGGCCTGATGGTGGAATTGAACTCAGGACCTTCTTGCTGTGCGGCAACAGTGCTAACCACCGTGCCACCATGCTGCCGTGCTGCTGCTATAATTAATCATGATTTTAATAATTTTATGCTAAAACGAATCTCTCTTAATTTGGACATTAGGTTAGGACATCATGGCTTCAGTAAATCATGATTAGTGACCCATGGTGCACTGTGAAACGTCACATTATAGTAATTAGATGTGTAGAAGTTACAGTCATAGGAAAGCCTTTAATAAAGTGTTAATAAAACAGACCTATAATTCACAGAGCTCTCCAGTCACCTCACCAAATTCACAGCAGAAAACATTTTTACCATTAAAAATGTCTCCACAGCACTTAGTTCACATGAAATTTAAAAACAGGAGTTTCAGAGCACAATAATTATCACCTGCAACTATGTTTTTGCAGTTTGCTGTAACTCTCATAGAAACTCTGTCCTGTCTGATTTGTAATTCATTCATCAAATCGCTGCTATTTTATTTGACCTTCAGCCCATCAGAAAACATATCAGAACCAATGGCTTAAAAGTATTTATTTTTACAGGTTGACTGTTTCACAGTTTTGAGACATCAGCAGCAAAAAGCTACATCCACAATTTTTCTCTCTGAGGAATTTTGATGTCCAGGGCGAGAAGTGAGAGAATATCATAAATGTAACTGAGTTCAGCATTATTTAAGGCTTAAGATAAAAGTCAAAGTATTTTAAAATCAGCATTATAAGAGGCTGGATGTGGTGGTTCAGGAAAGTGTTTATAACAGTGTCATGTTTATAAATGTATTTATGTTTAACAAGCATCATGTTTGTATTTCTGTGAGGTTACCTGTCTTCAGCTCGTAGAGTTTTTCAGAATAAATTGCTCAAGTTTGTAACTTCTGAAAAGAACTCATTGATACATGAAATTCCATCCATCCAGCTATGAATCCATCCATTTTCTTCTCCTCTTCCCCGGGTTGCGGGGGCAGCAGTCTAAGCAGAGAAGCTCAGACTTCCCTCTCTCCGACCACCTCCTCCAGCATGTCCGGGCGTTCCTAGACCAGCCAAGATAATCTCTTCAGTGCATCCTGAGTCTACCCCAGGGCCTCCTCCCGGTGTTAGATGCCCGATCCATCTTAACTGGCTCCTTTCATGAAATGATTCTGAATAATCATAGAAAATCTAAGTGTCATGGTCGATTTGCTTTTGTTAAAATTTAAACATTTCTCTGAAACCAGAAAGCAGAGTTCAGTCTTTTTCTTACATGACAGAAAGAAGAGCCGAAGATTATGCTGAACACAGCAATGAACCATTAAGTTACACTATCAGACATCAAAGTACTCATCACTTCATACATAAAAGTAAGTAAAAGCACAGAAGGAACTAAACTCTTTCACTGGGAAGGAATCTGACTATCCCTTGAAGGTAACTTGTCTCCATCTAGTGCTAAAAACATGAAATTAATTTTCACCCAAAGGTTGAAAATACAACTCTTGAAATTCAGCAGCATTCACACTGACATAACAAGGTTAAACAAAGAAAGATGACAGAGAAATGATGAGAGAGCATTAACATTGGTTTTTTTTTTAACCTTATGTTGAAGCAAAGTCGGCAAACCAAAGATCTTTTTTTTATGCTTATCTATTTATTTGTAGATTTGACTGTCATGACATAAAAACACATTCAGAAAATCATTAATATAATAAATAAATCACTTAATAGTACTACTTCTACTTGTAATAACAACAACAACAACAACAACAACAACAACAACAACAACAATAATAATAATAATAATAATACGACTGCTCCGACCACTTTTTCTTTGTCTTTGTTTTTTAAGTTAATTTTCAGCGTTTCTAAATCGGCAAAATCATCACCATTGGGTACATTAGGTATGACAGTGACACTCTTGTTTCTATTGGTATACAATGTACTCACAATTCGAAGTTTTTAACTCCGGATCCGAGCTGGCCGAGTGAGATCTTGAGGGAGAACAAAGGGAAGCGGCGGCAGCCTAGAGGGAAGCGAGCCGGCGTCAGGAACAGGCTGAGAGCTCGTGCACACCGCACACCTCTGCCTAGCATCCTGCTCGCCAACGTCCAGTCACTGGAGAACAAGCTTGACGACCTCAGGGCCAGGGTAAAGTTCCAGAGAGACATTCGGGACTGCAATCTCCTCTGCTTCACCGAGACATGGCTGAGCCCAGCGGTGCCAGACCACGCCATCCAGCCGGCCGAGTTCTTCTCAGTTCACCGCATGGACAGGACACGGGACTCGGGGAAGTCAAGGGGAGGCGGCGTGTGTTTAATGGTGAACAACAATTGGTGCAACAGTGCGAACATTGTTCCTCTCACACGCTCCTGCACACCAAATCTGGAACTACTGTCCATCATGTGTCGTCCTTTTTATCTACCTCGGGAATTTACATCGGTCATTATAAGTGACGTTTATATTCCACCACAAGCGGACACGGTCACCGCCTTATGCGAGCTGCATGAGGCACTCACACAGCACCAGACACAACACCGGGACGCTGCGCTTATTGTGACGGGGGACTTTAATAGCGCCAACCTCAAACGCGCAGCGCCGAACTTTTATCAACACATCACCTGACCCACCAGAGGTGAAAGGACACTGGACCACTGCTACACTACGGTCAAGGACGGCTACAAGGCACAATCCCGCCCTCCGTTTGGCAAATCTGATCACGCCGCCATCTTCCTCATGCCAAAATACAAACAAAGGCTGAAACAGGAAGTTCCGGTTCAGAGGAAGGTCGCGTGCTGGACGGATCAATCGGTGGCCGCGTTACAGGACGCACTCGATGACGCAGACTGGGGCATGTTCAGAAACAGCTCCGATGATGATGTCAACGTGTTTACGGAAGCGGTTGTGGGATTCATCGGGAAACTAGCGGATGATACCGTGGAGACAAAGACTATCACAACGTTTCCCAACCAGAAGCCGTGGGTGGATAAAACCATCCGCGACGCTCTGAGATCCCGCACCGCTGCCTACAACACGGGACTCACGACGGGGGACATGGACCCGTACAAAGCCGCGTCATATAACGTGCGGAGGGCGGTGAAAGAGGCGAAGCAGCGCTACGGGAGGAAACTAGAGTCACAACTCCAACAGAGTGACTCTAGGAGCCTGTGGCGGGGACTAAGGACAATAACAGACTATAAAGCACCAACAACCGGTATGACGAACGCGGCCGTGACTCTGGCAGACGAGCTGAACACTTTCTATGCTCGCTTCGAGGCTGCAGCTAAGGACTCCAACAATGCTAGTGCTAGCGGCGCTAACGGCTGCAGACAGGAAGATACTGCCAGCACCGGAAACGTGCTCGTCATCTCCGAGCATGAAGTAAGGAGAGCCTTCAAGAGAGTGAACACCAGGAAAGCAGCAGGACCAGACGGCATCCCAGGTCGTATCCTCAGAGACTGTGCATACCAGCTAGCTCCTGTGTTCACTGAGATATTCAACATCTCTTTTTCTCAGTCGGTGATCCCCACATGCTTCAAAGAGTCCATCATTGTTCCTGTCCCGAAGAAACCCCACCCTGCTTCTCTCAATGACTATCGCCCTGTAGCCCTCACCTCAGTAGTGATGAAGTGTTTTGAACGCCTGGTCAGAGACTTCATCATTTCTTCACTACCAGACACACTGGACCCACTACAGTTCGCTTACCGTCCAAATCGTTCCACATCTCTCATCTCCTCCCCACATCACTCACTCACTTGGACACTAGAAGGGGGAATTATGTTAAAATGCTCTTCATAGACTACAGCTCTGCATTTAATACCATAATTCCCTCCACACTCACCACCAAGCTGGAGCATCTGGGACTCAGCTCATCTATGTGTCAGTGGATCTCCAACTTCCTAACTGGCAGACCACAGGCAGTAAGGATGGGCGGACATGTCTCAGCCTCCACCACTCTCAGCACTGGAGCCCCCCAGGGGTGTGTTCTGCTGTATTCTTTGTACACATATGACTGTGTGGCCACTACCAGCTCCACCACCATCATCAAGTTTGCTGACGACACCGTCGTGGTGGGCCTGATCTCTGATAACAACGAGACGGCCTACCCGAAGGAGATTAGGAATCTGGAGAACTGGTGCCAGAGGAACAACCTCCTTCTAAACGTCAGTAAGACAAAGGAGCTGATAGTGGACTTCAGCACTAAGCAGGAGAGGAACTACCAGACCCCCGTCATCAACGAGTGCCCAGTGGAGAGAGTGGACAGCTTCAAATACCTCGGAGTTCACATCACGCAGGACCTGTCATGGTCCTGTCACATCAACACCGTGGCCCGTCAGCGTCTCTACCACCTCAGACGCTTGAGAGACTTCCAACTGCCCTCCAAGGTGCTCAGGAACTTTTACTCGTGCACCATAGAGAGCATCCTGACAGGGAAACATCTTAACCTTTTTTTTTTTTTTTTTTTCCTTTTTTTGTGTCCCGTTTGGATCTATAGCCATCAGAATTGTTGTCTTAAGGCCAAGAAAGATGCCAAGCGGATTTATTTTACCAAGTGGATCATCATGGCCTTGCCATATTGGTCCATTTGATTGACCTTTATTATAATTATGAAACGGGACAGACATGACTGGGGGATAGGACAGGGAGAAAGAATGAAAGAAAGAGAGGGAGAGAAAGAAAACCAAAGGGGAGAAGAGACAGTGAGAAGGGGGGGAAGAAAGAAAAAAACAAAACAAAAAAAAAACAAAACACCTGGGTCACCTGTATGGAGAAACATTACAAAACATTCCAAAGGTTTCTCCATGTAACGATCTGCTAGGGAGTGTGGGGAGCCACAGCCCCGTCCACCAGGGTATGAAGCAGGTATGGAGGAGATCAAAACTCCAGACATCCAGAGGCCCCCAGAACACAAGAGACCAAGGAAGACCAACAGAGGGGCAGCCGCGCCACTGTCCCAGTAAGAGCTGAGGAGAGTCCCAGATGAGGGCTCACTCAACAGCCGCGGAGCAGAAGCCAGGGGGAGTTGCAGTGACGCGCCCGTGAGCTCCGCCGGCAGCCAGCTGTGCCTGAGTGACCGAGCCCCAGGCCGAGAGGCTGGGGGCACCCCACCTCCGAAGTGGCCCGAGCGAGCCCCAGGCTCCAGGCCCCGATAAGCGGCCGCCAAGGAGTGAGCCGGTGTGTACCTGGACGCCCATCCCCAGACACAAAGAACCACCAACGCACCGACACCTGAGGGAGTCCGCCACTGGCAGGGGAAGTGGTGGTGGGTGGAGATAGGCCTCCAAACCTTGGAGGGCCTGAGATGTCCCCAGAGAGGTGGCGTCTGATACCCAACCTGACATATAGACACAGACATACAGGCACACACAGACACAAACATCCATTCCCACCCTCATGCTCTCATATGCACTTACTCCACACTCAACCAACGTGGAGACAGACATAAAGAGACGACACTGTACACACGATCACACTCCCCAAGCGAAACATCTTAACCTGGTTCGGGAACAGCACCATGCAGGACAGACGAGCTCTACAGAGGGTTGTGCGGTCAGCTGAGCGCACCATCCGCTCCGAGCTCCCTGACCTGCACTCAATCTACAGCAGGCGGTGCTGGACCAAGGCCAGGAAGATCATGAAGGACCTCAGCCATCCCAACAACGGACTGTTCTCTCTGTTGAGGTCAGGAAAGCGATTCCGCTCCCTGAAGACCAACACAGAGAGACTGAGGAGGAGCTTCTTCCCGCAGGCGATACGGTCTCTCAATCACACCACCACACAGTACTGACCCACACATATGGTTCTTACACACACACTGGACATTCTGGACATTCTTTTCACTTCATCACTTAAATCACTTTAAGCATATTTGCACTGCACAAGACATAATGTGGATTGCACAACACTGGTCACTACATTCTTCATTTCCAGTTAATACTTGTACAGCTACTGTTATTGTGTATATATTTATTTATATTTCTTCATACATTCTTATATAGTTCTATATTGTGTATTGTGTATTTTGTTGTACAGTTATTTTATTTTCAACTTTAATTTATATATTTTATCTTATTCTTTCCCAGTTAAATTTACCCTTCATTCTAATTTGTGTTGTACAGTTATTTCATTTTTAACCTTAATTTATATTTTATTCCTTCCTAGTTAAATTTACCCTTTTTAATTTTGCATATTTATTTCCTATCTTATTCATAGCCTTTTCCTTTTTTGTTTTCTTTAGGTCACGAGCAGTTGTCCAAGCATTTCACTACATATCGTACTGTGTATGACTGTGTACGTGACAAATAAAATTTGAATTTGAATTTTGATTTGAATTTAATAATAATAAAATGAGGCCTGTTAAGATTGCTGTGACTGGTGGCACAGAAGGACTTTGATTTCTTGTAGAAGGACTTTGATACAACATAAACTGTAGAAAATGACCACAGAAGTACAAACAGCAGATAAAAAAAAACATCAGTGTTTAATGTCTGAATTTATAAATGTCCAGGTTGTAATGGCAGTGGCAGCTTACGGATGTATAACCCTCAGCATGCCTGATCACATCTGCTGAAAGCTTCTTTGTAACATAAAGGTCATTGGAAAAACGAAGCACTGGTCAAAACATAGAGTACATATTCAGTGCAGCATGTTTAATGATATATTAATAACTCATATAAGACAGCTTAGGGTTAGGGTGAAGGTCAGAGCAGAGAAACCTGTGACCAGTAGGTTGGGATTAGAGTTCCTTCTTAGTGTTAGGCTTTTGGATGAGAGCAGACAAAGCCGAGTGTAAAATATCTGAGCCTTTTTTCAAATAAAATGTAGGTTTTTTTAGGCCATGACTGAATAATTCATATAATTATGAAAAATGTCTCCTAAATCAGGCAAATTTCTGATCACATTGAATCTGATGTTGAGTTGGAGATTGTGATCTTAAAGTCATCCGGAGTTTTCAGTGCAAGAGCAAAATGAGTCTGACAGACGTGGATGGATACTGAAAGATTTTTCTTACCTCCCTCCCTTTCCTCCACAGTTACCCTGAAATTATAAACTCTTTTTCTATCATTTTAATCAGCCTGTAAGATCCAGCAGGACTGAGGACAGGTGGAGATAAAATAGGTGGGTTAACAAAAGGACATGCATCAGGTGTAGAAGAACTCTTAACTAAGTTCAAACACTGAGCCTGATTCAACACAGGCCCCAAAATGTAAACAACAAAAGGTAGAATCTGGTGTAGGTGTAGGTAAATGAAGCCAACACCAGTATACAGAAGCCAAAACACCTTGCTACTACCCTGAATGACCTTTTGCTGCGCACAGTTGCTGCAGATTTGTCTGCTGCACATCCATGATGAGATTCTTGGTGAGCACTTGCTTACTCTCCTCTGTTTGAAATACTTTATATCACCTCTGTTCCTGCGAAAAGTCACCAGTACAGTTCATCTTTCCACCACCAGTGGGCAACAGATCACAGGGAAACATTCCTCAGTGTTACAGCCCAGTACTGCTAGTCAGCAGTCCCCAACCTTTTTTGCGCCACGGACTGGTTTATGCCCGACAATATTTTCATGGACCGGCCTTTAAGGTGTCGCGGATAAATACAACAAAATAAAACTAGTACCGGTACCAAAAAAAAGAAGGTTTATTCATAACACACGTGAAAAGACCCAGGAAAACCGAGTAAACGATAAAAACGATAACAAAATAACGCTTAAAACCGATAAAAACCCTGAAAACTATACATTTCACACCTGAGCCTCAACTCTCGCGGCCCGGTACCAAACGACTCATGGACCGGTACCGGTCCGAGGCCCGGGGGTTGGGGACCGCTGCTCTAAGTAATGTCTTGAAAGATCTTTAACGATGTTCCATTTTCTAAAAAGAATCTAAAACGATGATTTTTAGTGTTTTAAAATTAGATGACTAAGGCCTGCTACATCATGCAGTTTACATTTTTTCTGAAATCACCAACACCCATATGTATCTGTTTAATAAAAGAAGATAAATAAGAGTAATTTTTCCCTTTAGCTGGAGTGGTTAGGACTGCAGAAAACAAGATGATGGAGGCTTTAGAAGCAGATGAAAATCACACTTACAACATGTCATAGTCCCTAGACCTAGCTTTGTTGAGGTGGCTGTAAGGTGGCTTTGGTAGCTGTGGGTGTGGATGAAAACTACTGTAGGTCTTCGAGTGGTGGGAGTGGTTTCAGAAACTCCTTGGCAGACACCCATTGCTCATCATCTGCAATCAATACAGCATTTGAAACTAGGTTTTGTCAACACTTGTAACCTGATTGTTGATTTCGTCATGTTATAGAAAAGCTCTGTCCTCTTTCTTCTCAGATAAAAACTTCTGTTTGTTTGTTTTTACCTTTTTGTTTACTCATGTCTCCTTCTAGGAATCATCCTGCCTCCTACTTAACTACATACCTGCCTGACCCCACTTACCCTGCCTGCTAAAATGTATCTTTTGATTCCCACTTGCTCAATTACCTTTTAAAGCAAACTTACCTGTGTAGCTTTTCCACATGAAAACTACACTAAACCTCATTAAACCTGTTACATTTCTTGACTGTGTCCCTCATTTAAACTGTTCAGGTGAAACCTCGACAGCTTGTCCGTGCATCTGTTTCAAAGAACAGTTCAGCTCTGGGACAAAGATCTAGGATCTTGGTGAACTTGCATTGCCACAGGTGGAGATCCGAGATGGATAAAAGCATGTTAAATAAGTTGGAGTCATTTTCAAAGTGCATGGATAACCTGTTCGTTATGTATTGTCCTACTATTTAAAGTATTTTGGGGCTGCTTTTGTAGGTACAAAGGGTTCTGATTGGTCTATATAAGGTGATGGCAAAGGTATAATGGGTACAGGTATCACATATCTGTTTATAAATGGAAAGAATGAACATGATGCCAAGAAAATAATGAGGACAATTAGCGTTCATGAAGTAAATGGCCTGTATTTATATAGCGCTTTACTAGTCCCTAAGGACCCCAAAGCGCTTTACATATCCAGTCATCCACCCATTCACACACTAGCTACATTGTAACCACAGCCACCCTGGGTCGCACTGACAGAGGCAAGGCTGCCGGACACTGGCGCCACCGGGCCCTCTGACCACCACCAGTAGGCAACAGGTGAAGTGTCTTGCCCAAGGACACAACGACCGAGACTGTCCAAGCCAGGGCTCGAACCGGCAACCTTCTCGATTACAAGGCGAACTCCTAACTCTTGAGCCACGACCGCCCCTAAATATTAGTCCTGTGGTGTATTTGACTAAACTGGGAACTTTATATAATATCTATTATATAATATCTGTGTGGCAGGCAGGATGTGGACATAAATGCAGGACAGGAGGCAGAACATCAACTCAAAAAGCAGCCTTAATGCTGAACTCTTCACTAACTGAGCAGGAGCAAAGAATTAAAAAGTAGGACTCTCTAGGGCAACATAAAGAGGAGGAAACACACAACTGTGAGCTGACGCTCAGACAATATACACACATGCCAGTTAATGAGAGCAGAGGAAACAGATGACACTAAATAGGAAAACAAGACAAAGAAAAAGCTGCCGTTGGTCACTCTGTACAGCTCCCAAGCTGATCTATTTATTTATTGAATTCATATCTTGCATTACTTCACTATTGGATATAGGTTTGACTTTTATACATTGTCCTTTATCTTTCTTAATTCTTAGTTCTTCTTTACAGTAAGATGAGAAAGAAACAGTATTTCAGTTCTCCTGTATGTCCTGTACATGCAGAAAATTTACAATAAAAATCTTTGACTCTTGGCCCAAACTTAACACAAAACTACAGAAAACTCAATTTTTGCTTGTTTCTGCTTGCATATAATTACTAAGCCTTATATTTAGTGCTTAATCTGAATTATTAACTCTAAAAATTGTTCAGATTATCTCAGTTACTAACAACAGCACTGAGTAGTTATCATACGTGTTGATACGTGTGTGAAGTCTAAATCAAATCTCTTACTGTCCTAATCCTATCACATGTAGCACTCATACAGCAATTATTAACATCTACACATAAATAATTGAGCTGCGGCTCGTTTTTACTGTTATGTCACAGCTGTTAATATGGTTCACGTGCATTCATCATCCATGAAATGTTGAATTGCACAAAAAGCTCAGAAAGTCATCTGCTGCTCCGTGTCTCCTTCAGCTGCTGTATAGAGTGCAGGTGGAGGAGAGGGTTGTTCAACAAGAGCATTTCAGGTAAAATGTTTTATTGCATGAGTTAACATCATGAATTAACCATAAATGTGAGCATGGCACATGTTCAGTTTATCTTAATCATTACATTTACACTAACAGAATCTTTAAAGCTTACACCTAACTGTATTTTACAAACTGTAAATATCCTGTTTCCACATGAGGAAGGAAAGACGTGTCAGAGCTTCGTTCCAGTGAGCTCCCATGGAACTACATTTTGTCTTTCTTTTTGTTTTTTATGTCAGGAGCTCTTTTATTAGCTGAGATGCTTTGTGAATACCTTTCATCCTTGCCAGGATTTGGTGCTAATCAACGTCATCATTCTAAGAACCTTCTTCAATTTACGTCACCAGGAGCTTCGTTTAGAACTGTGAAGCTCTGGGGATACAGGAAAATGTCTGCAGGAGAAAAAAGGTCCAGCAATTTGATGGTTAAAATCAAAATTCATTTCCAATTATCCTTTAACCTCAACCAGAGTCCACCCTCAAACCTAAAGTGAGGTTCAAACCCTCAAGCAAATCCTTAAAACGTCTTCCAAACAAAGCTGAAGTTCATATTGGGCCTCATAAAGATAGAAAAACAAACACATGCATGCTCTGAGCCATCTGATCGGCACAGTGACTTCCTGTCCTCTGCTGCCGCTGGACTCGGATGAAAACAGGCTCTTTTGTTTCCGACTGTTACAATAGTGGGAGCTCTGGTCATCACACTGGCTCCCAGCAAACAAAAGCACACAAACACACCACACACTCAGGGTTGTTTGCTTTCCGACTAATGGCTAAACAAAACTGCTTGTCCATGAACACATAAGAAAGACCTTAAATTTGCTTAACAAGCCAAAAACAAATGTAGCTTTGAAGGATCAAAATCTGTAGTTTGGATTGGTCTTAAAATGACCACAAAAAACTGTGAAATTCACACTGAAGTTTGTTCTTCTAACAAATGAAGAGAAAAGAAATATTCCACGAAAATTTGGAAAATCTGGACATTTTTAGTAAAAGGTGTCTATACAATGAAGAGATAACTCCAGTATGCAGGACAAAACCCATATCTGAGAATATATACAGTGGACAGAGTTTGATTAGAGAACAGTGTTATGAACAGACACAACTTAGCTTGAGGTGTTTGAGTCAAAAGAAGAATTTTTTGTAAGAATAAATGAGCATCTAACCATCAGCTCACCATCTTTACTTCATCTCCTATCTTGAAAAACTGAATCAATCTGCCAGATGTCATTCAACTTTCAAAAAGGGGAAGTAAAGTGCAAGAACTGTTTTATATCATACGTTTATTAATATGAACAAAATAAAACAAAACAATTTAAAATACATATATTTCTTTATCGAAACAATCTGAAGAATATTTATTTGTTTGTGTGAAACTGTTGGACTGGACCATTTTTAACTGCAGCTATAGCTTTGATGTTATGAACTCCCTCCATATAATGATAATTAACTCATAAGAGGCAGAGAAAGCTATTTCCTGCAAAGGCCTGATAATACTTAATAGTGCTGATTCAATGGGCTGATAATACCCGGTCGAGACAGTTTGGAGCCAGTTTCCTGCCAAAACACAGCTTCACTCTTTGAAGAGGAGCCAACCTGCACTCTGTCTGTAATGGTGTATCCATTGTATAACGTTGTAGATAACGTTGCTAAATGAAGCCATATTATATCTTGCACTGAAGTGGAGATTGTTATACATGCATTCATTTTATCACGTTTAGACTACTGTAATTCACTGTTTACATGTCTTAGCAAAAACTCCCAGGTGCGTCTGCAGGTTGTTCAAAATGCTACCGCGAGGCTTCTGATCAAACTCCATTGGCTCCCCATTGAATTCGGATTCCATTTTAAGATTTCAGGTTCTATCTTTTAGAGTTCGTCATGGACAAGCACCAGCTTACATCATTGAACTATTACAGCTCGATGTCCCTAGCAGGTCCCTGAGGTCATGTGATCAGGGCCTTCTAGTTATACAAGGCTGAGAACTAAGGGAGACTGAGCTTTTGCCACTGTGGCCCCCAGACTGTGGAACTCTTTCCCTCTGAGCTTAAGATCTGTGGACTCAGTAGTCTCTTTTAAAACCTACCTTGGTATCTCTGTGTGAAGCACTTTGTGATCTTTTATTTAGAAAGGTGCTATATAAATACAATTTTACTTACTTACTAGTACTACTTACTACTTACTTACTACTACTTACTTCTCCAGCAACAACCACCAGTGATCCCTGCCCCACCCCACAGTAGCTCTAGACTGACTCTATGGTAGTTAAGACAGGACTGAATCATTGCTTCTAACCTTGTCAGTATCATGGCTGTATTTCTATTCACCTCTAAACTCATTTAAAGGACACACTTTTAAGTTTTCATGAAAAGCACCTCAGTCTTTTTGGCATAATAAACCTTTTCCTTCCTGGTAGGACATCTGTAATGGGACATTCAAACATACTAAAGGGTTGGGTGGGTACACAGGTCATAAGCTTTTTTTCATGGTGAACAGTTCATGCTGGTCCTTTCTGGTTTGTTTGTGGACTTCAGAGCTTTTTGAGATTTACAACTTTATTTTGGCTTTTAGCTCCTGTTTTTGTTAGCTGGCGAGGTTCAGCTGCACCAAGGGTTTGATTTTTAGGCCTTGTTCTTTGCTTCCTTCCTTCCTTCTTCCTTCTGCTGCAGAATAAAGCAACATCAAACTCTGTGATCACAATCCGCAGAGCTAAACTTCCGACTCAGGCTGGTGGTCTTCATTGAACAGAAACTGGAGTGTGTTTTTTTTAAAAAAGAACAAACAAACAAACAAAAAAAAAAAACTGGTGAATTGAAGGGAGATTACAAATAACCAGTAAAAATATATTTGATTCAGGTGCTTTCTGTTTTTGTCCATTTTTAATGTGTGTCAAAATCAGCAGTATTCAATGATTACTGACTGTGTTTATAGTTAGGAGAAACTGACCTGATGGTTGAATCTGTTTGTTTGTACCAAATAGAATCATCGGCCTCTCTGTGTAGACTTAGTGAGTTAACAGTTTCTCACCACTCAAAACTTGAGTGAGGAGTTACTGTTGGGTTTATTCCTTAAAATGGCTTTTAGATTCACTGACTGAGATCAGTCCAAACCCATCACTGTTCACGGAGTGCCCTGATTTTTAACTGATATCTAACGTGTGCCAGGTAAAGACACATGTTGGATTTCCAAGAAGAGGAGGGTGAACCAGGCTCGTGTTCCTGCTCTCAGCTCAACTGCAGGTTTATCAGAGTTGGCAGTACGTTGCAGCATTTCCTTGTTTCTCTTTGGGAGTAGACAATGTGAGAGTGAGGACTCGTCTTCCTGCCTCTGACCACATTTTCTCAAATCACAGCACTATTGTCCTGAAAAGGAAGATGGTAATTAAAGCGAAGGTGGAGGGCAGCGAGGTTCCTGCAGCTCGCCCTCTTTCATGTCTCTGTGTGGCTCTGTGTGCGTGTTTATAAATCTCTATAAGGACCCAGAGTGTGGCTTTAAAACCTGAATTCCCAAACCTTCCCAGTACTAAGAGTCGTGATGAAGTCTGAAGAACATTCTAACACTTTTCAAGGCTGTGATTATACTCTATCGTAGACATGATCATGGACCATTAGAGAAAAGTTTCCAGAACAATAAATCCTGTTATACTGATTAAAAAGTCGAAAAGAGCAGGCATACAAACATCCACATATGCTGAAAATGAAATGAAATGTCAATCAAATGCTACTGAACTTTTGGTCACAGTATATTCAAGGCCTGTGAGGTTCTCCTTGAGTTTATAACTTCTGGTAAAGATGCTGTCATCATCCTGGAGTTTGACCTAGTGTTTTGAGTCTTTGAGAACAGTTCATGATTTACTTTGGGTTCATGATTTCATTTATATTGTTTCATCTTTTGTATTCACTCTGGTTTTAGTTTGTTATCTATCTGTGTCCCCCGTCTTTTTGTATCTAGTTTCCTGTGTTTCCTGTGACACCACGTTCATTTCTCTGTTTCCCCATCATATCTGTTCATGAACGTTACATTAGAGTCTCTCTCCTAGTCCTATCATGCCTGCCTCACACAGATCTTCCTTAGAGGAAGTTCTCAATTTGTCATATGTGTGCTCTTCATTGCTTAAATCCAATCAGGCAGTTTGTGTTGCCTTTGTTTGAGTGTGAGTGGGAAACGATTCACTCCACTACCAGTGCCTCTGGACCTCCAACTGTGGACTTCTTCCCTTTTTCAAAAGGTTTCATGGGACTCATTAAACAGGAAATAGTTTCATGTTTGATCCTGAAGCCTCGTTTTTTTTTCTATTCTCATGAGTATTTATTTAAGACCTGACTGCTGTCTCACTGTGGCTCTCTCACTTACATAAGAGAGCGTTTTGTTGAACAAACAGCAGCTTCTTTATCTTCATAGGAGCTGGAGCTGACCAATCGCACAGCTGGCTGCAGTGCCTGATGACATCACTGAGTCACATGTGTCATGTGTGTTTCCTGTAGGACATGTAACAAATATTAAAAACAAAACCTTTGACTTGGACAAGCTAATTTTTTTCATTTTTTCTTAGAATTTATCTGTAGAATTTTGAAATTAATTTAATTAGAACAAATTTGGCTACTCAGTGCTGGCCTTTCTCATTAAACAAAAATATTACAATAATTATTATTTTTTTAAATTACAATAATTATGTTTATTATTGTTTATTTTATATTTGTCATTGTCAGTTTTTTCATCTATTATTGTGTTTTTTATTTCTATATTTATTTCATTTTTGGCTGTAACCTTATGTCAGGGCAAGAAATTGTTATGGAAATTTTAACAATAACCTGCAACACATCCAGTGAGCTTGATTTGAAGTGGGTTTAATCAACACATTGCAATGTGGAGAGAATCCCAGTGAAACACCAGTACCATCTCTGAATTGTGGCCACCGCCCTTACAACTTATATAGAGACACGGACAAAGAACATTCCACAAACTCTTACATGTTGGCCCCTCTCACGGGGGGGCTATACCTTCTCCCTCACAGAGATTATGACAGAAATTATGACCTTGTTTTCTGCTTGGCCGTCACCTAAGGATTTACATCCCTGATAAGCTGGAGGAGTCTCACTATCTGTTGATGTCACCCATTACAATGACCTCACTGTGTTAACTTTCCACATGCATGTAAACTAGTGACAGGAGTGCTCTTATTATGGTAAAGTGAGAAAGTGATATTACTATAACTAATGTGATATAATTAAATATGTGATTAATATATGAGAAAAGAAATCTGCCACCACATTCCCACCCTTTGTGATACCACAATTAAGAATTAAAAATAATTTATTAAGAATCACATGAAAACATGGGGATTTCTTTTCTAACTACTGAACATAACATCAGCACAATTACATACTCAAAGAAATTCCATAATGTGCATCTTCCCTATAGTCAGAAGGAAAAAAAACAAATTCACACTTTATGGTCATCTTCGCTCCATCTGAGCCTCCGACCCATTTAAACAGTGTAAACCCTCTCAAAGGCATTTACAATTATCTTTACTGTCCCCACATCAGTGATTGGGGAAACCAAAACAACCACATTTAACTCCAGAAGAACAACCTCCTTCTTTAGGTGCTTCCAGCATGTTTGAGGCCTATCATGCCTCAATGAAATGTGATGAATCCAAAATCCTACTTTAGGGTGTCAAACAATGTGTCAAAGTTAAGTACACATGTCAAAGAACTCACAACTGTTGTTGTTATGTTTACTCAGACAATGAGGACCTAATTCACTTACGCATCAGGAACTGACATGCTAGAAAATCAGTCTAGCTACCCTACAAAATATACACAAATAATTATTAGTTAGGTTGCGGTAAAACTTGCATGCTATAACTACTCCAGTCACTTCTACTCAGGCTCAGGACTCTAACAGAGTTTGTGATGTTCAGAGAGTCATGTAAATGCATATCATTTATAAGATGATTAGAAACGTCACACCAATGACCACCTTAACTCAAAAACACACGGAACTAATTCAGGCACAACTGCCTGATTTTTTTTTTAATAAGGTGTCATCTGCATTCATTCGCTGATCCCTCTTGGGTGACACAGAGTCTCACTCACTGAGTTGGAGCTTGGCACACCGTTGTTGGAGGAGGGCGCTCTTTTCACCCCTCACCCTCCTGTTCCAATGCATCTTTATGGTTATTGCTGTGGTTCTGGAATCTTCTCATGATGACTAGTAGGGCCCCAAACCGCACGACCTTTGACGTCAATCACTGCCTGGGCTGTCAGCTACGCCATGAGTGTTTCCTATGCTCTTGCTCTTGACGAAGGCGGTCGCACTTTTCTCCTCTCCTCCTCTCCCTTAGCCTATTGTGTCCTTGTCTAGTCTCATGTTTTTTTATATTACTTTTCCCTGGAACATTCTCTCACAGTCTGTTCTCTAAAACCTAAAAGAGGAATTATGGATGTGATCAACTGGTCCCTAAATGCAATTGACAGCCTTTTCTCAACGAGAAGTTTGGGCTTGGGTGAGCCTGAGTGCTGAAGATATCTACCTATTAGGAACCATGATAACAGGGTTCTGGCTGATCGGAGCTGGCTTGGCCCTGACTTATCGAAGAATTAAGAAAGCGGAACCAGCTGTTCAAACCCCCACAAGGCTGCCAGCTGGGATTGGAACGATGGGAGAGGCGTGAGTTTCTCAAAATGGGCTCATTGAGTTCAGCACGGATAAGATCTTGGAAAGGCTTATGGCTGCCGTGAATACTCAGAATAAGATCTCTGAGTGCAGACTGGATTACATCTCGGAAGGGCTCACTCGGAATAACACCTCTGAGTGCAAATTGGATGACATCTTGGGGAGGCACACTGTCGTGAGTTCTCAGAATCGGCTCTTTGAGCACAAGAAATGACAACATCACAGAGCGCAAGTATGGCGAAGCTTGCGGCTCTCCAACGGGAGATTGAGAGACCAGTGTTGGACTGTAGAACTGCTTTGACATTCATATGAGCTGTTCGCACTAAAGTAAAAAGCACCATCACTTCATGCGGATACCCTTTCGGCGCCAGCTGCGGTCGCAAGGCTGGAGCCGAACAAAAACTCCCTGATAACGACTGGTTTTAGTCTGTTCCTTCCTATTCCATGCAATGCCACCTGGGTTGGCTGGAAGACTGTTTACTTAGCCTAGCAGGGCGAAGGACACTGTCTCAGCTGAACTCTGGACACGCACACACATACATATACACTGATATGCACACACTCATCCCCCCTCCCTTTCGAAACGCCTTCGATGCTTGTTCCCTCCTGGGAACACGGCGGGTCTGAGCCCGCGCTGAAATGGTAGCGCTGGGCAGGATGGCTGCTGTGTTTGCTTCGAATTACTCCTCACCCCCTAGCCGATCCTGTGGCTTGTCACATGTCCTCCCAGGAGCCCAGCATGAGTAGAGGTCTCTTTTTTTTCCTCTTGTACTTTCCCATTGTAGTGTATATTTCAGTGGGGTTTTTTTCTGTAACGCTACCGATGTCCGACCTGTATCCCCATGTGATGTCTGTGTTGTGTGTGTGTAAGGTCTCTCACTGGGTCTCTGAAGACTTCTGATCAGCACCCAGTCTCAATCTCAGTCGGGAGATTCCACCCTTGGGATGATTTCATCCAGCAATACTCTGGCTGCTGAACCTGTATCTCCCTACTAGAAGGAAAAACTAACCATTTGGAAGACATTTCAACCATCATCAAACCACATTTTTCTTTTCAGTTTAGTGAACTTCACTTATAGGTTTTCAAACCCTCATCTGAACATGGGTGCACCACCTGTCCATAACATGTTAATCCCACAAGTCACAGTAAAAAGCCATGGAGAAAATCATCATGAAAAACTCATGGAAAACACAGAAAGCATTGTTTCATGTTACATTGTTTCATGTTCAACCTGGAATCCCTCCTCTTGACGTATGGACACTCCCATGAGTCAACTCATCAGAACTAGGCTCCTTTCTTAAAGATAAAGGGTAGTTAGATCATTTCCAATGCAACATCAGGGCGTCTCCTCCGGAGTAGCTCTGTAACCCTGCAATAAAAGATATCAGTGTGTTTTGCATATTAAGTTTGCTTAACACCTGGCTCCGCCAGGAGCCTGCATCCCCGCTATCATTGCCTGGTAAACAAGAACTGGAAGATAAATCAAACTTCACACTTGCAAACAATTGCAGCTCATAAGAGTAATAAAGTATTCAGCATCAAAGACAAGTATTCAGCATCAAAGACATGTGCAGGTTTTTTCAAATCATTAAACCACAATTATTGCCATAATTCGCCCCAGACATGAATCATCCCATGTGTTTCTTCAACATTACTGTAACCGGTGACTTTCCTTAAGCAATGTCACTCACACTTTTCATCACTATGAGCTCAACAGTAATCAGATAATGAGCCCAACACTAAAAATGTCACACAATCACTGCACTTCTACTCCCTTGTCTGTCTGTGCTGAATCCTCCACAAGCACTCTTAGAGAGAAACAAACATTAGCAAAACATATGAAGCATCCCGGAGGTCAGTCCGGGATCTACAGATTCCAGATGTGCTGCGAAAAGGTCATAAAGTTAACGCTCTGCTGTAAAAGAGGTAATACTGGTTTCAAACACAGTATGTTTGACACTGTATTCACATTTTCTCAACAACATAGTGTAATTGCATAACCAACATATAACCTGTAATCACAGTTGCCTTCACACATAAACCCAGTAATCCTGTGAAAATAATAATAATAATAATTAACCAGTTGTGTGTCCTGCTATAAATCACAGAATCAGAACACATGATTAATCTTCTACAGTAGAAAAGAGAATGTAAATGTTAGCGATGCGCAGGTGTATACACACTTTCTCACAGTGATCTCTGCATTTGGCAATACTAGGTAATAAATAGCACTCCGCTGGTAAACAGAAAGTGGCATTTAAAGGGTTAAAACAGCACGCAACCTAGGATGTTGCTGTCATCTTTCCAGTCCTTTAAAAGCAGAGAAACATACATAGATACATCCACCCTGTCGTCATGTGGAGGTGCAACCTCACTACTTTTAGCATTTATCCACCTCAGTTAAATCTATGGTCTGGAGCACATCAGGATCATTTAGGATCATCAGGGGGTCCTTTGTCCCTCTGTGGGGGGTTACTCCCACTGGATTTAAATCTGGGACTCTCCACCATTTGACCTTAGAACTGAAGAAGCTTCTTGGATGAGAGGTGAAACGTCTTCAAGCAACTTAAAGAAGTCCAGACGCTTTTCTTTCCAAGCTCGCTTAGACTACGATGACCTGGATGACTGAGAACCTTCACAGACAGCACAGGCTGTTGTTGATTCTGGCAGTCTAAAGAGTCATCTGTACCTGGGTGTGTGTTGGCAGTGTCGACAGGTGCTTGTCATTCATTATGTGATTGATTTTGTGAGTGTGGTCGTCTACACTCCTCAGGTTTGTTTTCGGGGCACTCTCTGGCGAAGTGACCCCTCTTCCCGCATTGGTAACATTTCCCATCTCTTCTGCGGTTCCCCTGGGGTCGCCATGGGCCCTCTACCTCTCCTTGTCCTGCCTCTATTTTTGCCCTCTTCCAGCCCATCCCTGGAAAAAGCGTTCATCTTCTATGAAGGCAGTGGCTGCAGAGCTTTGTGACTTCTTTTTTTAAAAAATTTGAATAACTTCCTGCGCATGGCGGGCCCAATTCAGGCATTCAACCGACCCATCCGTGTTTTGATTAAACTTTTGTTTCCTAATGAAGTCAGCAGTAGCTGGGTGAAAGCCGTTCATCAGAGCATAGTTTAACTGCTGCTGATGTGGGCTGGCCTTCTCTGCACACTCTTCAAGGACGCTATGTTTTCTGCCAACTTCTAACATTTGACATTTTCCAACAATACAGTGTGTTACTATAACCAACAAGCAGCTAGTAAAAACAGTTTCTTTCACACAAAATCAGTAAAACAGAAAAGTAGCAGCTAAAGGGTTAAGTCTGCAAGGCCCGCCCACACTCATGTAAACCTACAGTCTCCCCTCCTCTGGTCTCCGTCACCCTTCTGCTCCTGCAAAAACAAGCAAACAAACAAAACAAAAAAAACCCTCACATACATCCACCTTTTTTTCACTGTTTGGGGTGGATTAGGCATTAGAAAGGACTAATACTAAAATAGTTACTGTCCTCTCAATTTCAAGTCAGTCACACTTAGTCCACATCATCAGTCCAGCCACAGTCCAGTCACATGCATTCATACCAGTCATTGCTGATAGTGGAAAACTGCGCACGAATGTAAGTATCCACTGGCAGCAATGTTACAAAAATAAGAACAATTCTTATTGCTTTTGAAAGGGATTGAATCACTACAATCCTTTTAAACACAGGACTTACCATCTAATATGGTCAGCGTCCTAGGTAGGTGAATTTCCTCAGAAGCCCATTGTAATCTAGAGAAGCTCACCTTATATTTGCTCAGAATTAAAATATTTTATAGCCTTTTACTCCCAATCTTGCAGGCCTGCTTTTAAATCACCAACACACAAAATATCACCCCCAGAGGGATGATACCTGGCAGGTTTTTTCCTAAGTGCACTGTTACAAAAAAAACATATTAGGCCCGGTTCTAAGTGTACACTCCCCCCCCCACCCCCACCCCCCCCAAAAAAAAAAAAAACAACAAAAAAAAACAGTCTTTCTCTTAGAAAAAGAAAACAACCCAAACCTAACTGGCAAAATCGGCCTGGTACTAAAACAAAACCCAAAAATCTGCCAGAAAAATCACAAGAAAAATGTCTTGCTTTCAGGTGAAATAACATGCTGTAGGGGTTAGAACCTGCTATGCACTGCTGCTGCAGTCACTGATTCTGGCTTTAATTAATAACTGATGCTTACATGGTCTGAAATCAGACTTAAGAGTCACTACCTTTGTTCATTTTCCCCACATAATATTTACTGGTTGCCCACAAATGCTCCAGAATATCACACAATTCTGGAAAGTCTGGGGCCAACCAACATAGTTGCACCTGAAAAATACACAGAGAAATCCCCCCCCCCCCCCCCTTTTTTTTTATTAGCAGCTGCACAGTTCACACAACATTAATGTTCACCATTAAAAACTTCCTAAACACAGAATGTGAATTTCTGTGCTTTTATTTTTTATTTTTTATTGTTTTACTTATTTTTCATTTTCACAGACCCAATCATTTTGTTGAACTTTTCTTTTTTTTTTCCAACATAAAACATGTGACATGTTGACATGTATGTCACAAAACAAGTTTGTTCTCATGTAATCAGAGTGTATATCTGAATGCAAGCTTCACCCTTACATCAGAAACAGGAAACTAATTTCAACCCTCTGCTAAATCTTATTCACTTGTTGTATAATCCAGTCAACCTTCCCTGATCTAGTAACAATCAACTAATTTGCATATCAGCTATTAACCCACCAAGTTGACAGGACAACAGAAATGCACATTCAAAATATTATCACAAAAGAGAATTTCCTTCAAACAGTAAATTACTTGTGCTGCACCAATCAAGCAGAAAGCATTTCACATTTTACTATATTAACAACTAAATTTATTGTCTGAGCACTGGTTGGTCAAACCAGAATCTCTCTTTTTTTTTCCCCTTCACAAAAGTTAAACTCTTGTCCTGCAACCTAGAGAGTTAATTGTCAGCCTTTGATAACAAGTGTCTGTTAAATTTACACAATTTTAACACTAATGAGAGATAACAAGCTGATCTTCATTGCATGTGTGTGTGCGTTAGTAGGCAGGTTTAATGGATGTGTGTGCAGTGGAGCTGCAGATTCAGCAGGGCATGTCCTTAAAGCTGCCTTTCCTTCACATTTCTCTGTTTATGTGTGTTTGTGTGTGTTATTTTTACCTTTGTTGCGATCCTACGGACTCTTTATCAACCTCCACAAGACAGTCAGCCACAGTTTTCCAACCCAATTTTCATGTGTTCTCACGTTAACAACAACAGCCTTCATTTTTCCTCCATGCTCTCTTCTCCCCACTTCTCACAGCTTCTGTCTCTCTCCCACATCTGCAGCAGTTCACAGTTGTGGCATGTCAGGGGCCCAGTGGGCCGTTCTTCTTCAGCTTTGCCTTTTGTCTTTCACTCTGTTCAGTCTCTTCCTTTGCCATTTCAACACCTAGTATGGCAAATGTGAAATTCACAGTCTTCTCAAGTCCATTCACACACAGTGATGTCGCTGGTGAACCTCTCAGCTTGTGATCAGGAGCGAATGCTTCCATATTTGTACATGCTGCTCAACCCTTTAAGGTTTAAGGTTTAGGGCAGTGTTGCTGTGTGTTCACATTGTCGACTCTTGAAGTCGATGTCGTTGCTCTCGAACTGCATTTTGTCTTCAGGGAGAGATTGATTGTCCTCGAAGCTTGTTCTTCAGGTTAAGATGTACATGGAGTGATGCTGTGTAATATTCAGCCAAAACACAACTGGATGCGGTTCCAATTAAGTTAAGCTATCATTTTGCTCCGGCCACTGTGCTTGTGGAGGACGTTGATCCAGTTCCGTAGCCACCTGTACTAACACACTAAAACATTTATTTAATATCATTTTCATCACTACTCACTAACACTTTCATTCTCTGATTCAGTAAAAACACCACTTTTCCACATTTAACACCCCTCTTCTCATTATTCATCCCACACAAATCAGCCTCTTTTCTTTGTTGACATCTTTCTTTCTCTTACACAACACATACTCCACCCATTTGGAGTTTTCAACCAGACCACCTCCAGGGACACAACCTCCCCACAGCTCCTGAGCTCAGCACCCATTGCAGGCGGGCGTCCCCTCTGCAGCCTTTGCTTCGGTACAAAGTGCTAAAAACCATAAACCCAAGGACAGAAGAGTCCTTCCCACGACAGTCCTTAATTTAGGCATCGTATTTTGAGGTTTTCCCTTTCTGTGGTCCGCTTGAAAACTCCCCCCAAATCAAAAACAGCTCACCGTTGCAGATTCTTTTGCCCACTTCTTTCCTCATAGTTTACTAATTTCCTGCATGTGTGAGTCGCTGAAGGTCTCTCGCGGTTCCCCCTTTTTTGAAAACAAAAACTGTTCTATTTTCATTCATTTTATAAATCATATCTTTTAATTTTTATTTTTTTTGTCTTTAAATATATAACTCAGTTGTGTTGATTTATGACTGTATTTATATGATAACCTGCCTGAGGTTGTCCTACTTTGTCTGTATATCTGTAATAAGGTTTTAGTGAGTCTGTTTACTCTCTCACATTTTAAATGTCCACAAAAAACTTCTTTTACACACATTAAATGAAACTTTGAGTATTTATTTATTATTTGCAGTCATCTGCTGCGCACATTCATACATTCAATCCTTTTTACAAATCATTCATCTGATTGAACAAAACTGATTACAAACAAGTTGAGCAGTTTCATAACTCACACAGATCTTCATGTTTAAAGATAAAAGATATATATCTTTATATTCTATTATCAATAAATCTATTCTCTGCTTCAGTCTGCTTTAACCACAAAAACAACAGTTTGTCTTCCCTTGTCTCCAAATAAAAACAATAAAAGAGATGAAATCCAGCCTTAAGACTAACAATAAAAACTACATAAAGTGTTTAAATGAAATGAATAAAGCAGGAAACCGCAGCAGCTTTCATCTCTTTGGCTCCAGGAAAACTAAAGCAAACATCTCAATGATTGAAACAAAGATAAGTCACCGCAGGGAATAAAACGCTCGACAGATCGTGAAGGTCTGGGTGTGTTGCTCAAATATTGTTCACTGGTTTTTTTTCTGCTGTTCATAAACATCCGAAATCAGAACTATAAACTGGCATCTGTCATCATGTTAAGGTGATTACATGCAGTCCAATTAACAACAGGACAAAATGATCTGATTTATTTTCTCTCTGATTCTTTAGTTTAAACTACCAAAGCAGTTAAAAAGCAAGAACATCTTTGTCCTAGATGTTATTTTTAGATGTTAAATTAAAATAAAAACAAACTCGGATTTAGTCTGAAGCTTTATTTGAGAGAAATTCCATCCCTCCTAACAGATTAAGAAGGAAATTTACATCTGTTTGTGATCAAGAACATTTTAAACTTATATCTTTCAAACCTCTGAAACCATCGAAATTCTATAGAGAAATCATCTGTTTTACTGCAGGTTTGGACTGAACCTCCTGATCTGGTCTCACTTTGTCAAATTAGAGGAGCAACCTCAGACCTCCCTGTTGTTCTATTCAGATCTAGTTGTGACAGTTGTTTGGGTAAAGTCTAGTTTTAAGAAAATTTTTAACCTCTTCTTTGGATACAACCTCAAAACCAGGAATGTAACATCCCTTCTGGAAATTCGCTGAAATACTCCAATCTGATCTCAAGAGCCACAAATTGAAGTGTGGTAGTCCAACGTTTAGTTTTAGATGCAGAAAAGGTTGAAGAAGACTTGTAGCAGCCTTTTTATGAGGTGGTCTCAGACATACTCAGATCTGGTTCTCATGGAGTCAGGTTCTAGCTTCGTCAGGACCGGAGGGACATCAACGGGTCTGTTACTGTTTAGCTTCTGCACATAAAAACAGGAAATTAGCAGCAGCATTCCTGCAGCTAGATGAAGGACGCCGGCCGTCCAACCACAGAACAGAGCATCCCCAAATTCCCATCGTGGGACCATGTCAGGCACTGACTCATCGAAGAACTCTTCGACTGTCACATGGGCGATGTAGGAAACTGGGATGAGGCCCAGGATCCCCGCCACCAGCCACAATGCCCCACTGGTTGCCTTCAGGGCCCTCTTACAGCTCACGTCCTCCAACTGTTGCCGGCAGCCGTTGACAAGGTGGAGGCTGGGTATGGCAAGCAAAAGCCCCAGCATTCCTACCCCTAGCGCCGTGCACATGAGGATCCGGGCGATCTTGATCTCTGGTCGCAGCCCCAGCAGACTGTCATAGGGCCTACACTCCAGTGTTCCCTGCTGATTGAGCACGCAGGTCTCCCAGAGGCCCACCCCAAGAGTCTCTGTGACCAGCAAGTTGGACAGTGTGAGCCATGAGGACATCAGGGTGGTGGCCAGAGAGCAGAGCCAGGCCCCCGCTGAGATCAGAACCCCCACCAGCTCCAGAACACTGATGATAGGGTCCATGATGGTGATGTTGTGGCTTTCAGAGAGTGCTGGTCTTTACCTTGCTGCTGTCAGGAGGTGGGCCAGCTCGCACATCACTGTTCCCAGAGAGAGACACTGCAGTCAGGCCCAGTCAGGAGGGTTATCACCCCCCTCTCAAGGCAGAGGCAGAATGTGATTGGCTGACTGGAAACAACAGCATCGCTGTGAGGTCGCCTGTAGACAGGATGTTATCGAAGCCCACATCTCAGACTGAAAGGCGTTTGAAGTCAGCGATGTCACTTGTTCTGCCTCCCTGCTGCCTTCCTCCTTCCCCCCTCCTCTCTATTTTACACAGCGTCTGTTTGGTCTTCGTTCAGCTGATTGAGATATATCAAAAGGAAACATGCACACACTCCTCCCCACCATTACAGAAACCTGAGTGAGTGAGTGAGTGAGTGAGTGAGTGAGTGTGTAATGCAGCATGAATGCAGATGTTCATTGAGAATTTTAACATTTCTAGGCAGGTTACTTCCCCTAGATTCACAACAGCAGTTTGAGAGCTTAATGTTTGATTGGTTAATGATTTTTTTTTTTAAATTTCTGACTTAACATTTAAACCTTTAAATAATCTGAGTCTCTGTAATTCAGAAGAATTCAGAAAACACTCAGTTTTACTATAACTTTTTATTCTTAAAGTGTGTCATTAACCAAACTCCATGAAGGTCAAATAGAAGATCTGCAACTGTCATTCAGAACCCTACAGTCAGAAGTTTTATTCAGATTTGCTGCACTGCTCAGTTTATTTATTTATTTAAGACCTCGCATGTAGTCATGCTGCAGTACAGCTATAGAAACATTTCTCCATATTTCCTCCTGAAATACTTTCAACCTATAGATAATCTGCAGGCTTTTGGAGTTTCTGTTCACCAACACAAAACAAGAAACTTTGAAGTATTTTGTGTTGAAAAACCAATTTATTCACATTCACTGTAGGAAACAAAACTTACAAGAACTGTGTTTTTAATAATGGAGTTCTATGAGGTTTTCATGTGACTTAGAAAGTCAAAAATACTCAGCAGAGTCTGATTGATCATTCAGTCTCATATTTAGATTCTTTGTGGAGACATTTCAGTGTTTAAGAGTCTGTTGATCAGGTGAGCAGCAGGGTGCTCACAGTGAGATCATCAATACCTAAAACTCTTTAATCATCACTCTCTGTGTTCCTTTCTGGTAATGTGTAACAGGACTATATTTTTGAATGGAGCTTGACTGGATAATGGTCAGCTCATATTTTCCGTAGGCTGTTTAATCAGTAACCTGACTTCATACCAGACTCCATTTGAAAATCACATAATTTGAAGATAACCTGCAGCACAGTTACATCTCAGTGCAGAACTTAAATTAGAAAAAGAAAGAATGTTTTCTGAGCTTCAGTGTTGCTGTTTGCTGGCCTGATGATGCCTCCAGTTGGACATTAGCAGAAACTGCACATCAAATTTTTGTTAGATTTTGCAGGCTGTGTTCTGCTGTGAAAAATAGTAAATCACATAATAAATTGCACATCATCATGTTTATATGGCCTGTATTTGTATTTGTATAGTGCTTTTACTAGTCCCCCCTAGGGACCCCAAAGCACTTTACACACCCAGTCATCCACCCATTCACACACACATTCACACACTGGTGGAGGCAAGCTACAGTTGTAGCCACAGCTGCCCTGGGGCAGAGTGACAGAAGCGAGGCTGCCATATCGCACCATCAGCCCTTCTGGCCAACACCAGTAGGCGGTAGGTGAAGTGTCTTGCCCAAGGACACAACGACCGAGACCGAACTATATATCATAGTTAAGCCAAATGTATCTAAATGCTGACCTGATCAAATTCTTAAAGTTCTATACCAAGGTTATTAAAGTTAAATAAAACAAAAAAACAGAACTAGCTGTATTATAACTAGTGTTGGTCAAGTTACTTGAAAAAATTGATCAGTAACTAATTACTGATTACTTCCCCAAAAAAGTAATCCCGTTACTTTACTGATTACTTTTGAAACAAAGTAATGTTTTTGTCACTTTTTATGAAATCAAACTCAAAGTAAGGTCAGTACTTCCACGCTTTAAACGCTGCACGCTCATAGTCTGTCCCGCACTCGATATATGATCCATTGTTGATCTGCACACAGCTGTTGTCACGAACATCGCACTCCCTTACGTCACTGTCATGAGACATTCTCACAAAAAAATCACGGTTTTAGTAACGCAGTAACGCAGCGTTCCTACGGAAAACGGTAATCTAATTACTGTTTTTACAATAGTAATCCCTTACTTTACTCGTTACTTGAAAAAAGTAATCAGATTTCAGTAACGCATGTAACGCATTACTGCCCATCTCTGATTATAACTAAGTAATATAAAACTAACTAACTAATAACATAAAATAAAATTATGACAAATAAAACTGACTGATACACTTTTGTTACCTCGCTCACTGTTCAGAAACATTTCTACTCTGTAGAAATCCAATGTTTTGCAACTCTTCCAAGTTCAGTCTCGTGTCCCATGTTAGTGTTTTCAGTTTCTTTCCCAGCTGTGTTCTCCATGTGTTTCTACTTCCCTCGTTACTCCCTTGTGCTTTTAAGCCCTGTGTTTTTCTCTGCCCGTTGTTGTGTCTTCCCTCATAGCTGTGAGGTTTTAGTCTGCTCCTGATTCGGTGCTATCTTGTTTTTTTAATATAGGGCTGTTTTAATTTTTTTGTATTCTGTGGGGTTTTTTTGTTTGGTTTTGGGATTATTATTATTTTGTTTTTGTTGTTGTTGTTGTTTTTTGCTGTTCTGTTTGATTGATTGATCACTGTACAGCACTTTAGTCCAGTGCTGAGTATTTTAAAGTGCTTCATAAATAAAGTTGGATTGGATAGTTTAAATTTTTCCAGTATAGGTTTCTCTTTTGTAGTGCTCTGTTTTTTTTTCCAGCAAAATAAAGCTTTTGTTAAGACTTTTGAGTTTATCCTCATGTGTATCCAATACTGCATTTGATCCTCATCCTGCCTGCCACAGCATTATATGGTAGTTCAGATCACCTCTCTGTGTCATGCAGAGTTATTACAGTGAACTAAAACTGAGCTCAAAGGTAAACAATGTAAAACATATCTTCATTATGGGAATCTGCCCCAGATAAAAACCTTCCATAATATTATAATCAAAACACTGAAACTAAAACCAAAAATTCCAGACATGAAAAGTAAACTGAAACTTCAAACTCACCCTGTAAACTGTCAGCTTTCAAACTTTCAAACTCAATAAAAAATGACACCTGCAGTATTTTTTAGCACAGAACTATTTCAAATTTCCCATCTTGTCTCCCAGATGAATATGATCAATGTGAGCTGTGTAATCTCAGGTCTGGAGCTCACTCACCTCACAGTCATGGAGGAGCTGATGGTGCCATGGTCCTGGCTCTGTGCTCCTTGTTTCCCTAGTTACTCCTAGTTCCTAGTTTTGGTTTAGTTTTCTTGTATTTAGTTTTCAAGAGTTATTTTTTTGTACATTGAATAAAGCTGCCTCTTTTAGTTCATTATGTCATGTTTGGGTCCTAGCTCTGCCTGCCACAAATGAAGTTCAGCTTAAGTAACATGTTGGTGGAGGCATTAGATTATTGTTTAAAACAAAGAAAGACATCCATCAGAATATCACCAGAAGACCCCTGAGTGAATAAGAAATCAGACTCTATGATCAAACTCAGTCCAGGACTTGGAGTTTGTGCAGCTGTGGGATTAGTATGTGTAGGATACTGCCCATCAGACCGAGTGACTGCACAGAAGGGTCAGGATTAGATACCCCCCTAACCCTTGTTGATGATCTCTTACAAAGCGGTTGAATTGGAGACCGCACTGGGTGGAAAAGAATATCAAGAAGTATGAATTTTTGTCTGAAAAGAATCATGGCAGCAGCAGAAATACTGAATGGATAAAAGGAGCACAAAGAATTTGGAAAATAAAGATTAAGATTAATCAATTAGTATTATAAATATTAATTAGTATTATATATATTCAGACACTCTCCTCATCTCTTTAGATCCATAAAAATGTGTCCTTAGTAATGATATAAAATGTTCGAGCATTTGTGCAAATCTAATATTAAGAAGAAGACTATTCTAGAGTCTGGGACCTGACACAGAGGAGGCTCTGACACCATGATATTTAAGAAAAGACAGATAAACAACTGTGGCATTGTGGGAATATTGGATATTTGTAAAAAAAAAAACAATTCATTAGGTCAAACATGTTGGAATTAATAAAGTGGTAAGATTTAAAACTGGTCAAACCACGTACAGAGCAAGAAATAACCTGTTACCAGAAAATATGTAGCTATAGCCAGAGGGGTGTCTGTAGCTCAGGAGTTAAGATAAGATAAAATAACCTTTATTAGTCCCACACGTGGGAAATTTGTTTTGTCACAGCAGGAAGTGGACAGTGCAAAAGTTATGAAGCAAAAATTAGAATACAATAAGAATAAATACAGTACACAACTGTACAGAATAGAATAAAATAAAATACTATATACAGTAGAATAAAATAGAATAAAATATACAATAAGATAAAAATAGAATACAAATGCTGTATACAACTGAGTAAAAATACAACGATGCCAGAAAAGATTATTGCACATTAGTGTTATTGCACATTTGTGGATGTGTGTGTTTGATCAGTTAAAGTCTTTATTGTGGAGTCTGACAGTAGTGGGGAGGAAAGACATGCGAAATCTCTCCGTCCCACACCGTGGGTGCTGCAGCCTCCCACTGAAGGAGCTGCTCAGTGCTGTCAGAGTCTCCTGCATGGGGTGGGAGATGTTGTCCAACAGTGATGACAGCTTAGCTGCCATTCTCCTGTCACTCACCACCTCCACTGGGTCCAGAGGGCATCCTAGAACAGAGCTGGCCCTTCGGATCAGCCTGTTCAGTCTCTTCCTGTCCCCAGCAGAGATGCTGCCGCCCCAGCAGACCACACCATAAAAGATAGCAGAGGCCACCACAGAGTCATAGAAGGTCTTCAGGAGTGGGCCCTCCACTCCAAACGACCTGAGTCTCCGCAGCAGGTACAGCCTGCTCTGCCCTTTCCTGTAGAGGGCGTCTGAGTTATGAGTCCAGTCCAGTTCGTTGTTCAGATGAACACCAAGGTACCTGTAGCTGTCCACAGCCTCAATGTCCATACCTTGGATGTTCAGTGGTTGCAGTGGAGAATGCTTGTGCCTGCGGAAGTATACCACCAGCTCCTTGGTTTTACTGGCGTTGATCTGGAGGTAGTTCAGCTGGCACCAGTCCACAAAGTCTTGGGTCAGTCCTCTGTACTCCTTGTCGTCCCCATCAGTGATGAGGCAGACTATTGCAGAGTCATCAGAGAACTTCTGCAGGAAGCACTGGGTGGAATTGTGGGAGAAGTCTGCAGTGTAGATGGTGAAGAGGAACGGAGCCAGAACCGTTCCCTGTGGGGCCCCCGTACTGCAGACGACCCTGTCCGACACACAGCCCTGAGTTCTCACATACTGTGGTCGGTCGGTGAGGTAGTCCAAAATCCAGGTAGTGAGGTGATGGTCCACTCCAGAGTTCTCCAGCTTGTCCTTCAGGACCGTGGGAAGAATAGTGTTGAAGGCACTGGAGAAGTCAAAGAACATGATTCTCACAGTGCTTCCAGCGGTCTCCAGGTGAGCGAGGGAACAATGTAGGAGGTGAATGACGGCATCATCCGCTCCAATGCCAGGCTGGTAGGCAAACTGAAGTGGGTCCAGTGATGAGCTTACCAGGCGCCGAAGCTGAGCCAGGACCAACCGCTCCAGGGTCTCCATCAGGTGGGATGTCAGAGCCACCGGCCTGTAGCTGTAGCTGCCTGTAGGTCCTTGGGGCCTCAACAGCAAGGGTTAGAGCCCTTATAAAGCTCTATATGCATGAAACAGGGTGTTAAATATTTAAACTCTAAATTTCAACACTATCAGTGCCATGTATTCTCTGTGTGGCAAAGGGGGGGGGGGTGAGGGACCAAATGCAGGACAGAGAATGATGTGAAAACAGCTTTATTGCTGAACTTGACAGACTAGGAGCAGGATGCAAAATAAACACATGGCTACAGCTGAAGCTAAGAACGAGGGAAACAGATCACACAGCATGAAGGAAGACATGATGTGATAAAGAATTAAGGACAACCAAGGGCTTAAATACACATAAGCTAACAAGGCAAATAGAACACAATACAACATAAATAACATAACAAATGTTTAAACTGAAACATTTTACAAGTTTAAGCACAAACTGAGCTCATTTCAAATTTGATGTTTGCTACAGGTCTCAAAATAGACAGGCACATGTGTATCATGATGTAGCATCTTCTCCTCTTTAGAGAACAGTCAGTCTGGGCATCAAGGGTATGCGTTTCTGGAGTTTTGGTTTTGGAATTTGATCCCATTCTTGTCTGACAGATTTCCAGTTGCTGAAGTAGTTGTTGGTGTCTTTGATATATTTTATGTTTAATGAGGTGCCAAATGTTCAGTCAGACAGTCAGGCCAATTCAGCACTTGGACTCTTTTCAGGTTAAACCATGCTGTCATAATAGCTGCAGTATGTGGTTTTGGATTGTCCTGCTGAGATACACAAGGCCATCCCTGAAACAGACGTCACCCAGAGCATATGTTGGTCTAAATCCTTTATATACCTTTCAGCATTCATAGCTCTTTTCAAAACATGCAGCCCATATTGTGTACAGTTTCCCAGTCTGAACATTTGTCATGTTATCTATGTTGTGAATAAAATATTTTGTAATTTGAAAGTCTTTTAGTTTTCATTTTGTTCAAATTTAAAGAATATCACACCTTTCTCCCGTGAGTAAGTTACAGATGTAGTGCACTTACTCAGAATCAGAATCAGAATTAGAATACTTTATTGATCCCTAGGGGAAATTATTTTTCGTTACAGTGCTCCATTACAAACAAACAGTAAAAAGACAGACAATACACAAATAAGAATAGCACCATATATACATGCATATATATACATAAAGTCACTTATTAATAAATATCTGAAAAGGGAAGAACATGTCCAAAAAGGGTATAGCTATTGCAGTATACAGTGTGTTATATGGACAAGTTTTACAGAGAGATTGCCACAGGCAGGAATGATTTCCTGTGTCGTTCAGTGGTGCTTTTCGGTAATCTCAGTCTCTCACTGAACTTCTCTTGTGACTGACCAGCATGTCATGGAGTGGGTGGGAGGTGTTAGCCAACATTGTCTTTATCTTGGACAATATCCGCCTCTCCGACACCACCTTGAGGGAGTCCAGCTCCATCCCCACAACATTACTGGCCTTACGGATCAGTTTATCGAGTCTGTTGGCATCTGCGACCCTCAGCCTGCTCCCCCAGCATGCAACAGCGTAGAGGATTGCACTGGCCACAACAGACTCATAGAAAATCCTGAGCATTTTCTGGCAGATGTTGAAGGACCTCAGTCGCCTCAAAAAATAGAGACGACTCTGGCCCTTCGTGTAAAGTGCTGTGGTGTTTTTAGCCTAGTCCAGTTTATTGTCAATGTATACTCCAAGAGGTATATATAGTAATCCACAATGTCAACACTGACCCCCTGCATTAAAACAGGGGTCAAGTGTTTCCTGGTCTTCCTGAAGTCCATTGATGTTTAAGAAAACTGTTACATATAAAATGTGTAAGAACCTGTGTGCATGCATGTTTTAGTTGTTCATGTTTTGTTTGTTTTTTTCTCCTCCATACTTTAAACTTCTTTCTCTAATAGTTTTCTGTCAAACATGTGGGTTGAGAGAGTTCGGATACATACGTGTTGCTAGTCTTAGATTTTATTTTGGGCCTCTCTTTGGGGCTGGATGAGGGGTCAGGCTCTTTTGTTATAATCTTTACTCTTTCAGTCTTAAAATCTGGAGTCGCTGTCAAGTAGCAAAAATACACACTCTTATCTGATCAATATACCGTTGACCACCCTTATTGTTTACAGAGACGGGAAATTACAGCCTTATTTTCTTCTTTTATGTCAACATTTCTTTGTCTGCAGGCTCATATCTCAGAAACAAATAGAAACATGAATGCCAGCGTAAAAAAGGGTTATTTGTGAGGAACCTTGTTTTTGTTCTTGGTGAGGGCTTAACAGCTGTGTGAAGAGAAAGTGAAATGGTGTCAGTATATGTGTTATGAGTCTATGGTGGGCCTCTCTTCAGGGCTGAATGAGGGGGAAAGACAGGCAAGACAGGGTCTTGTGTCACGCTCGTTTGTTATAATATTTACCCTGCCAGTGTTACATTAGGAAGGGGCCCTCGTGTAGCAAAAGAGTACACACTCTTATCTGAACCACAAACCTTTGTCAACACTTATTGTTCGCGGACTTGGGAAATCACATCAGCATTCAAAAATAGACAAAGCATTTTAGGACTACAGGACATAACATTCAAAAAACATATTACCACACAAATTCTGTTCCCTGGGCAAACAAAGGCAGATCCATTATCAGATATTTCACAATCACAGACTGTTACAATGTTTGTTTCATAACTTTGATTCCCACAGTTTGGTCACTGTTTTTTTTGTTTGTTTGTTTGTTTTTTTACGAATGAGAGTAGTCGAATGAAACAAGTCAGATTCTCTGCCATCTCTGGTGGATATTCCAGCCTACCTGAATAAGTGTTTTGAAGGGGTAGTAATTTTAATATTGCTCATGCTGCTGACAGCTCACAGAATTGAAATACAACATGCCATTCCATGGGTGAGAACTGGATGTTTATTTATGTGTGTTCCCATATGTTTTCTGGTCACAGGGTAATTAGCAGTAAATAATTTTTCTACACCTTTAGCGGTTACTCGGTGGCTTTTACTCACTACACAAGTAAACAACAACAACAAAAGTTGCATTAACTGAAGTAGCAAAATTGCATGTAATCAGTTTGGTTTGACAAGTTGCTTAACATTACAAATACAGTCACAATTGATCAAGCACCCAAAGGTGGAGAAAGTAAAATTTTCAAAATTAAAGGTCAGTGTTAAACTGGAACAACAAACCTCACAGGTTTAATATCAGGAAATAGGAAAAATGAAAAATGAAGATGATTGTGTAAAAGAATACTCTCCGAAAGTTGAAAAAAAAGAACAGACTCAACTGTCTTAGGAGGCCTTAACTGAACTTCAGGGATGTTTTGAGGTGACAGACTAGGAGACACTCTTTCTGGACTGTTGCCCCAGCTCATACTGTCATACTGTCCATTGTCATCCAAGTCGTGTATGATAAAGCATATCAAAGCACTCCTTAACAACAATAAGAAGGCCATCAGAGCGGGCAACTTAGAGGAGGTGAGAATGGTTCAGGGCAAGATCAGTTAGGCTGACAACAATTACAGAAGAAAGCTCAAAGGGAAACTACAGCAGAGCCGCATGAGAGAGGTGTGGAATGGGCTTGTTTTGTAAAAGCCATACTGTTTTTATTTTGCTGACTTCTTTCTCTGAGAAAACTTCTTTAGCCCCTTTTCTATTAGTACCTATTCGGATTGACTTGGCAGGGTTTCCCATGCTTTTCACGGTTTTCCATTGGGTCATAGTACCTGGTACATAGTACCATGTACTTCTTTAGTACCTCCTCAGCTGTTGTTCTAAGCAATACGAGCAGGTACTAAAATGTGACATCATCAAACTGCGTGCTACCGATTGGCTGTCCATAGACTGAACAGCGGGAATAACGTCGCTTCGGCGCCCACCTTCGGGGGTGTCCAAATTCATAGGCTGCATCCTCCTGATGCGCATTTGTAGGCCAATTACGTCACAGCGTAACGACAAAGGCTGTCCAAATTCATAGACTCCGACAAATGCACCCTCCTTTCCCCCAGATTTATAGGATGGGTCTGGTGTATCCTTTGTGGCCCACCATATCCCAGATGCTCGGTTTATCAAGACATCACATCACCAGCTCGATGGCTAGCCGGAGTGAGAACTGTCACGGTCCTGGGTCTTATGACCCAGTGTTTTGAGTTTCAGTTCATTTGTTACCATGCCTAGGTGATTCTAGTTCTTATTAATTCCCCCTCGTGTTTCCAACCCATGTTAAGTCTCCCCTGCTCTTCATGTGTTTCATGTCTGTGTCTTACGTTGTCAAGTTCTGGTTGTCATGTCTGCGTCTCATTATGTTTCCTGTTTTATTGTGAAGAGGTCTGGTGTTTCTGGGTTCATCGTGTTCAGTTTACTCTTCCACTGTGACGTCGTTATGTTCACGTGTCAGCTGTTTCTCCATGTGTTGCCACTTTCCTCATTATCCTCCTGTGTCTATTTAGTCCGTGTGCTTTCAGTAATTCGTTGTCAGGTCGTCTGCTCATCCATGTCTCATCTCCAGGTATCGCTGTCAGTTCACTATGGTTAAGGTTTTTCATGTTTTGTTATTAGTTCACCCAGTTTAGGTTATTGTTTAGTTTTCACCGATGCCCTATTATTTTGTACCCTCGTTGCTAGCCTCAATAAACGGCTTGTTTTGTTAATCCACATCACGTTTTGGTCTGCGTTTGAGTCCTCCTCTGCAACACATACGGTCTGCCCCAGCCAGACCATGACAGAGAACAGCGAACTCCCGGCACATCGTTTTCAGACCCCACGTGGTCTTTCACTACTCAGGTTAAACATGATACATAAGTCACTTAGATAACTTAAAAATGTTTTGGTTTGGCTTTTTTCAGTGTTTTATTTGTTTGTGAGTAAATGGGTTTGGCAGAGATTACAGCTGAATAAACGTCAAACAGAAAACTGATTAAAGAGAAATGTGAGATGAACGAGAATTTACGCCAGTGTCCTGTTATACTTTAGATAGCAATGAGCATTGGGCTGAGATTATTAAACTACAATGAGATATGCAACACAATCTGTGTGTATCGGGCAATTTGTGTCCTTATACTTAAGGTTTCATATGTGAGGTTGAGGAATGTTACTTGTAGTTTTAGTCATTTGTTTGCACAGAAAACTTTTTCAAAGACAAAATTTTCTCATTCCTGAAGGTGAATTAAATAAATTGTACAGAAATAAATTTGTATTGAATTATTTGTACAATAGTTTTTCGGTTGCCTTTTATGTATGTGTGGATTAAAACACAGGCTTGTGTAGAGTTACACACAAATCATTTTACACATTTATAGATCTTAGTTTCCACTTGTGGATTGCACGTGTAAGGCTGTTCAGATTCTCGTCTCACAACTCTTCTCTTATCCTGAGTCCTTATCAACTCTCCCACCCACTTTTTCCTTTTTGGACCACATAGGGTCTCGGACCTGGAGCCACTCTTTGTCTCATCCACATAAAGATGCCCACTGAAAACACAATAGATTAGATTCCTTCTGCTGTATTATTCTAGTTTGTAGATCACTCGCTATATAACCACTTTAAGAAGCCTGGGAGAAATGAGGCAGGCTCAGGAAGAAAGAAACTGACCTGAACATCCCTGTAAATGTGATAAAGTCTAAAGAATTTCAGCCAAAGAGGAGGGAGGAACATGAATAACTGAACAATGGTCACTGAAGTTTGAGTGTTACCGATCATCACTGGTGGTAAACCACACCCACACACAACCATTTGGTTGTGTGTGGGTGCGGTTTTCAGGAGCCCCTACTGACAAATCAGGAAATGGATACTTCTGTGGAAGAAAATGCAAATATGACTTCATCAATGTCTCTTCACGAGAGCAAAGAAACTCTGTTTCATTCATTCTTTTTAACATTCTTGTTTTTTCACATATTTTTATGTATCTGATTTTATTTTAATGGTTGTCAGCTCTACAGCTAAAGTGTGCAGTTTACATCAATAAAACAAGGATTTTAAATAGAGAAATGTCAGACCTTTGAAAAGTAGAAACATGCATATGTACTCAGTACTTGGGATGGCCCCCTTTTGCATGAATTACTGTCTCAATGTGGCATAGCATGGATGCTATGTAAAAAAAATAAATTATAAATAATATATATTTTCAATTTTTGCTGTTTATAAAAATTTGTGCACCTCAAAAAAAGAAATTATGAAGACACTCAAAATAAATTTCCTGTGGTTGGAAACTATTTTGTGCAACTGTTTTGCATTTACAGTTTTGAGTGATACACCTCTTAAAATTTCTGTAGCTAGAAAAATGAGCAAAAATAAAAATGAATTTCTTTGTCATTTATTGCATGTTTTAGCAATTCATGTAGTTGCTGTGGATGTGCATAGTAACATACAATGCATAAATATTTGTTAACTTGGGGATATATACAACCTGGCCGGCTATACACTGGGGCAAGAGGGGACAATGCTCCCTTAAACAAACGTCCTGCCCCCTTAAGTCAATCTTTTAGAAGTTTAGAAAGAAAATAATAAATTACCCACAAACTAATTATGGACAAGATTTACTACAGTAGCTGAAAAATTTACGGTGGCCCTGAGAGGCCAAACAGACTGCAACTTCAGAAAACACCAGCAATAAGAAAAACACTGCAAAAGCACACAAAACACAACGGAAATAAGAAAAATGACAACGGAAATAGGAAAAAAGAAGAACAAATAGGAAAAACGAAAACACAAAATAGGAAAAACCACAACGGAAGTGTTTCTGGGGAGACAATAACCCGACGGACCAGTTGCAGGAACCCAGAATCAGAATCAGAATACTTTATTAATCCCGAAGGAAATTATAGAAACAAAACATGGTAGGTGTGTTTTATCATGATTCATATAATACTGATGACGGATTTTAGGCTAATAGTTAGGCTAACACACTTACCTCTCATCTTTCCTCACAAAACCGATAGATCCCCAACTTCTTTTACAGTTTTTTCTGATGGCTTTAACCCTAACTGTGATTCTTATAGCACAATTCCTAAAACTATTAATACTTATAGCAAAACCACTCACTGAGTTTGCAAAACTAAAAGCAGAAACACTGCTTTGCACTCAGTTTGCAATTTTGTAACACACACTTTGCAAAACTGTAGGCACAATTCACTGCACAACACTCTTTTTGCAGAACTTTAAACACAACTCACTGCTTACACTCAATTACCAAATTTCCAACACACTCCTAGCAAAATTATACACATGTATGGCTATCATTAACACTATTTTGCCAACTGTCTGGCACACTTTCACATGTGAAAACTGTTTTAGATAATTAGTCCACTTTGCAATCAGCCTAAGCACTATAAACAGGCCGCAGGTAAGCTGTCTATGTGGAGTACAATGGAAGGAGCAGTAAGAGTGAGAAGAGTGAGAATCAGAGGAGGCCGAGGGAGAGGACATGGAGGTGAAGAAGTTGGAGGAAGAGGACGTGGAGGTGAAGAAGCAAGAGGGTTAGAGGAAGTTAGAGGAAGAGGACAAGGAGGAGCAAGAAGAGGACGAGGAGGGGAAAGAGGAAGGGTAAGAAGAGTAAGAAACAGAATAACTGATGACATCAGAGCTACAATAGTGGACCATGTCATCAACCATGGGATGACCCTGAGGGAAACTGGCCAACGGGTTCAGCCTAAACTGAGCCGCTACACTGTGGCAAGCATCATTAGGACATTTCGAAATGAGAATCGGTACGTACTTTGTAGCACTGCCATACTCTAATGAGAAACACAACAGTACCATACATGCAAAAATACTGAAATTGTTACTTTACAGAATTGCTAGACGTCCAGATGTTGGGGGCAGAGGCAGAATGTTCACTCCAGAGCAAGAGACCCATATAGTGAACATGGTGATTGCCAATAATGCAATAAGACTGCGCGAAATACAGCAGCGCATAATTGATAATGACACCATCTTTCAAAATATACACAGTGCAAGCATTTCTGCACTAAGTCGTGTACTTGTGCGCCACAGAATAAGAATGAAGAAAATTTACAGAGTTCCTTTCGAGAGAAACACAGAACGTGTAAAGCAACTGCGATATGACTATGTGCAGGTAAGCTAGTGTCATTGGTTCTGAATTTGGAAGTGCATACTGTAGTGCTGTGCATGGGCCTGATGTGTTGCATTTGTTTTGTCTTGTCCAGAGAGTGATGGAACTAGAAGCAGATGCAATGGGACATGAGCTACTTTTTGTAGATGAGGCCGGTTTTAACCTCAGTAGAACCAGGAGACGTGGCAGGAACATTATTGGATACCGTGCCATCATCAATGTCCCAGGACAACGTGGTGGTAACATAACCATGTGTGCAGCTATAAGCCAAAATGGTGTTGTTCACCATCATGCAACCATAGGCCCATACAACACTGCACACATTATTGCATTCCTGGACACCTTGCATGACATGCTCACTGTTCAGAGACCAGAGCAGACCCGATATGTCATCATATGGGACAATATTAGTTTCCATAGGGCTGCTTTGGTCCGCAACTGGTTTACAGACCACCCATCCTTCATGGCACTCAACCTCCCTCCATACTCTCCATTTTTAAATCCCATCGAGGAGTTCTTCTCTGCCTGGCGCTGGAAAGTGTACGACCGTCATCCTCATCAACAGGTAGCCCTTTTACAGGCAATGGAGGAGGCATGTGGAGATATTGACCAGGCATCATGTCAGGCCTGGATACGGCATTCAAGGAGATATTTTCCCCGGTGCCTTGGACTGGAGGATATCGCATGCGATGTGGACGAAATTTTGTGGCCGGACCCAGAAAGACAACATGATGTAGGCTGATTGTCTTTTTTTTTTTTTCCTTTTTTTTGTGAAATTCCTATTTTGTGTTCTGACTTTGTCTTGGTTTTGATGAGTGTGAATAAACACCAATACTTGAAGTTTGGATCCTTGTATGTTTACATGATACTATGACAAAAGTGTGACCCCAAATTGACATCTGTACACAGAGAAAGCAAAAGCCAGATGTATTTTGTATTCATACCATCAGTGTGCAGTTGGCACATTGTGTGCTTAGTAGATGATGGCTTGTGTGTACTGTTTGATACGAAAACACCATTTTTACGAAGGTGTGAAGAGTTAATCTAGCTGTGTTCGCTTTTGCAAGAGATCCGTTAAATTCAGGATCCAGTTTAAGGTTTTGACCTTGACTTTCAGGGCCCTGCATGGACAAGCACCAACATATATAAGTGAACTTTTGCATCCATACATTCCCAGCAGGTCCCTGAGGTCATGTGACCAGGGCTTGCTTGCTGTCCAGCACACGAGGCTGAAAACAAAAGGCGACAAAGCTTTTGGAACTGTGGCCCCCAGATTGTGGAACTCTCTCCCTTTGAGCCTGAGATCTGTGGACTCAGTGGTCGCTTTTAAAAAACAGCTAAAAACCCATCTTTTTAAACTTGCTTTTAGTTGATTTTTATTTTTAGGTTTTAGCTTCTGTGAAGCACTTTGTGATTTTTATCTTGAAAGGTGCTATATAAATAAAGTTTTACTTACTTTTACTAACTACAATGTTTTGATAATTGGGTGACAGGTTTTCTTATTTGTGTGTAGAGTTTTGCAAAAATAGCCAATAGTTACAAAAAATGTGCTTAAGCAATCAGAAAAAACTGTAATCCAACAGCACGGTTTTCTTCATTACCTAAAAAAGAGATCCCAGTTTCTGGAGATCCACTTCAGTATTAGACTTTTATTAAATCATTTGAACACAACATAGAAATAAAAACCCTGGAGATGTCTTTATTATTTGAAACAATACACAAAAGGACAACCAAGAGAACTTGTGAGCAGTTGCCTACACATGACTTCAGAAGCAAGATTCAGAAAGGCAAAGTCTTTATTACAGCAGCATTTTGGCAACCAACATAAACTTGCCATGGCATACACGAACAAAGTTCTTTATTGGTCTTTAATAAAAGCAGAGGACACGAAAGCTCTTAAAGCCTAGACAATATTTCTCAGAGGTTCTTGTAATGCTATGGAAGATATCAGTTATAGGCAGGAGCTTGACATGCCTGCCAACATGCTAGCCATAACAAAGATGCTACCCTACATGCGGAGAGATACGTGGAGAGTGGCAGTCCATGACTTTCAGGAGGAAATGTAATCGACAAGCTACATTTAAGGATATGGTGGATTTTCTGGAAGAACAAGTGAAGATTGCATCTGACCCAGTGTTTAGGGACATCAGAGATGTCTGCACGACAAACAGAGACACAAGAAAACTTAAGTCACAAGTTCACACAAGATTCAAGGAAGGTTATTTTGCTACTTCTGTGACAGCATTTGAAAAGGAAAATTACAAAGTTAAGGAAAAGGAAAGAGCCACAGAAATGAGGAGTTGCTTGTTTTGCAGAAAACTGTCAAGAGTTGGAAAGAAAAACACAAAAAACCAAATTGCTTTTCTAAAAGAAAATGTAGTCTGTTTTGGGTGTCTTTAGTAGAGACTGCAAAAAGCACCTCAGTTGCAAGACGTGTTTTAAGCATCCTCAAATGCTACACATCTGTCAAAAGAAGATGAGCAAAGAACAAGAACCAAAGGAATAGGCTCAAGACCGTGCCATAGGCTCTATTCAGACGAGTGCTCTTACTGGGGCTGGTAAAAATGAATTCAAACTCTTACAGTTTTTTCTGAATGCTTAAACCCTAACTGTGATTCCTGTAGCACAATCTCTAAAACTATTCAGACTTATAGCAAAACCACTCACTGAGTTTGCAAAACTAAAAGCACAAAAACTGCTTTGCACTCAGTTTGCAATTTTGTAACACACACTTTGCAAAACTGTAGGCACAATTCACTGCACAACACTCAATTACCAAATTTCCAACACACTCCTAGCAAAAGTATACACATGTATGGCTATCATTAACACTAATTTGCCAACTGTCTGGCACACTTTCACATGTGAAAACTTTTTTAGATAATTAGTTCACTTTGCAATCAGCCTAAGCACTATAATACAGGTAAGCTGTGTGTGCGGAGTACAATGGAGGGAGCAGAAAGAGTGAGAAGTAGAGGAGGCCGAGGAAGAGGACGTGGAGGTGAAGAAGTAGGATGAAGAGGACGACAAGGACAAGGAGGAGCAAGAGGAAGACGAGGAGGGGGGAGAGGAAGATGAGGAGGGGGGAGAGGAAGGGTAGGAAGAGTAAGAAATAGAATTGCTGATGACATCAGAGCTACAATAGTGGGCCATGTAATCAACCGTGGAATGACCCTGAGGGTAGCTGGCCAACGGATCCAGCCTAACTCGAGCCGCTACACTGTAGCAAGTACCATAAGGACATCTTGAAATGAGAATCGGTTAGTACAGTCACTTCGCACAAAGATTTGTAGCACTGCCATATGCCAATGAGAAACACACCAATACCATTGATGTAAAAATACTGAAATTGTTACTTTACAGAATTGCTAGATGACCAAATGCTGGGGGCAGAGGAAGCATGTTCACTGCAGACCAAGTAACCCATATCAGAATCAGAATCAGAATCAGAATCAGAATGGGTTTTATTGCCAAATGTTGAGCAGGTTTACAACATTAGGAAATTGCTGCGGTGCTTCAGTGCAAACATGCTGTCATAAATTGCGCTTAAATAGACATGAAAAAATAAAAGTAAGAATAAGAATTAAAAGTGCTACGTAGAAAGATATATGCATGAGATATACATGAGATATATACATGAGAATAAGAATTAAAAGTGCTACGTAGAAAGATATATACATGAGTGCAGGTGGTGATCAGTGCCAAAACATGGAATCATGCAGTGAACACAGCGTAGGGTCATGAGTTAGTGGTGGGGACAGTCGTACGTTTATTGTTCATGTGTCCAACAGCAGAGGGGAAGAAACTGTTCTTATGGCGAGAGGTTCTGGTGCGAATGGACCGGAGCCTCCTGCCTGAGGGGAGCAGGTCAAACAGACTGTATCCAGGGTGAGAAGGGTCAGCTGAGATCCGAGCTGCACGCCGCAGTGTCCTGGAGGTGTACAGGTCCTGCAGAGATGGGAGTCTACAGCCAATCACCTTCTCAGCAGAGCGCACAACACGCTGCAGTCTCTGTTTGTCCCTGATAGTGGCTCCAGCGTACCACACGGTGATGGAGGACATGAGGATGGACTCGATGATTGCAGTGTAGAATTGCATCATCGTCCGTGTTGGCAGGTTGAATTTCTTCAGCTGCCTCAGGAAGTACATCCTCTGCTGGGCTTTCTTGATGACGGAGGTGATGGTGGGCTCCCACTTCAGGTCCTGAGTGATGATGGTACCCAGGAAGCGGAATGAGTCCACAGAGGTGATGGGGGTGTCAGTCAGGATGATGGGGGGGAGTGGGGCTGTGTGCTTCCTGAAGTCCACAATAATCTCCACTGTATTCTGGGCATTCAGCACCAGGTTGTTGTGGCTGCACCAAGACACCAGACGTTCAACCTCCCTCCTGTAGGCAGACTCATCCCCGTCCGAGATGAGCCCAATAACGGTGGTGTCATCTGCAAACTTGATTAGCTTGACAGACTGGTGGGTGGAGGTGCAGCAGTTGGTGTACAGGGAGAAGAGCAGAGGAGAAAGAACACAGCCCTGAGGGGAGCCGGTGCTGATGGTCCGAGAGTCCGAGACATTCTTTCCCAGCCTCACATGCTGCTTCCTGTCCGTCAGGAAGTCAGTGATCCACCGGCAGATGGGATCAGGCACATTCATCTGGGAAAGCTTGCCTCGGAGATGGTCTGGAAGGATGGTGTTGAAGGCAGAGCTGAAGTCCACAAACAGGATCCTGGCGTAGGTTCCTGGGGAGTCCAGATGCTGCAGGATGAAGTGTAGGGCCATGTTGATGGCGTCATCTACAGACCTGTTGGCTCTGTATGCAAACTGCAGGGGGTCCAGGAGGGGGGCCGTGAGGGTCTTGAGATGGGAGAGAACTAGGCGCTCAAATGACTTCATGACCACAGATGTCAGAGCCACGGGTCTGTAGTCATTTAGTCCAGTGATCCTAGGTTTCTTGGGGACAGGGATTATGGTAGAGGACTTGAAGCAGGCAGGCACATGACATGCACATGACATGATATAGTCATTATGGCGATTGCAAATAATCCTATACTTGGAAATAAACACTTGTGTTTGTTTTGATGTGTTTGAATAAACACCAGTACTTGAAGTTTGGATCCCTCTATGCTTATAGATCTATGACAGAAGTATGAGCTCAAACTGACATAGCCTACCTTGTGCACAGAGAAAGCAAAAGCCAGATGTGTTTTGTATTCATACCATCAGTGTGCAGTTGGCGCATTGTGTGCTTAGTAGATGATGGCTTGTGTGTACTGTTTGATACGGAAACACCATTTTTACGAAGGTGTGAAGAGTTAATCTACGAAGGTGTTTGCTTTTGCAAGAGAACTACAATGTTTTGATTATTGGGTGACAGGTTTTCTTATTTGTGTGAAGAGTTTTGCAAAATTAGCCAATAGTTACAAAAAATGTGCTTAAGCAATCAGAAAAAACTGTAATAGTGCTTATGAAAGTTAAGTCCAAGATAGCAATGTAACATTGTACACCTGTGCATTTCTTGACCCAGGCAGTACTCTGTATCATTTGGCACAGTGAAGCTGATGAATAAGCTTGAACGTTCACGGAAGAAGACCCAACATTCTGCTGAGAACTATGGGACAAAATGAAGTTGTTGAAACTGATTATTTCTGATTCAGAAGTTGCTGAATCAGAAACTCTTGTATGACACTGGTATAAATTGACTGAAGATTGTATGTGGTGTTCCTCAAGGTTCTATTTTGGGACCTAAACTTTTTAATTTACATATCAATGATATCTGTGGCACATCAAAAAGGTTACATTTTATTTTATTTGCAGATTATACAAATTTTTATTGCTCAGGAGAGAATTTGAAAGATTTGGTTGAAATCATGGTTTCTGAGATGTTAATATAAAAAAAAATGGTTTGATGTAAATAAATTATCTTTGAATCTGACAAAAACGAAATTCATGATATTTGGCAATCATGTAAAGGAGGAAGAAGTTATTATGTCCTTTAATGGAGAATTGATTGAAAGAGTTATTGAATTTTGCTTTTTTGGTGTAATAGTAGATGAAATTTTGACACGGAAATCACATTTTGAGTATATTAGAAAGAAGATGGTCAAAAACATTTATATTTTGGGAATGTTAGAGATTTATTAGACTACAAGTCAATGTGCATCTTATACTTTACATTGTTTTTCTCATACCCCAGTTATTGTATGGAAGCTTGGGGGAATACATATGTGAATACCATAAACCTTCTAAACTTATTACAGAAGAAAGTGATACGAATGATTCATAAAGTTAAATATAGAGACCATACAAATAAATTGTTTATAAAATCGAAACTATTGAAATAAGATTTAGTGAAACTACGGACACTATTAATTATGTTTAAGGCTAAAAATAATACTTTGCCTTTGAAGTTACAAAGTTTATTTTCAATGTGTTTGGGGGGAGAAGATAGCAGAAGGAAATTTTATTTTAAGCATCAGCTTGCTAGGACTACACAAAGATTAATGAGTCCAACGATTAGGGGTATATGACTGTGGAACTCGCTTCATTATAATCTAAAGGATTGTACAAATTTACATTGTTTTAAAAAGTGTTACATGTCTAAAACAATAATTCAGAATGAATTCCGCCAAGGACAGTCCCAAGACCGGCTGTGAAAGGAGGAGGGTGGTCGTCCTGCCAAAGCGACCAGAACCAACCAATCGGGGAAACTAGGCTTGAAACCAATGGAATCTCAACAATCAGCTTTATCGACCAATGCTACCGCATCCAGGGCCGGCATCGACCGCACTGGCTGGGAATCAACGATGGGAAAGTTCAGCCATGGAGAAATGAACAACAACGGACTGCGATTGTTGTCATTCGCCGCCGCCAGCAAACTGGTCCTCGGGAACACGCTATTCCAACACCTGCTCAAGCACCGTCTGACATGGCGCAACCCAAGAGGAAACGACTTGGCGCTACTTGACTACGTGCTCATCAACACCTGGTTCCGATTGTCCTTGCAAGATGTCCAGGCTATGCGCTGACCCAACTGCAGCTCTGATCACTATCTCGTCCGCACCCAAGCGCGCCTGAAGCTCCAACGAGTGAAGAAGCCGACACCCAAACCGCCCAGGCTGGACTGGCGTCACCTCAACAACAACGACTGGCGTCAAGAATTCCAGATCGCATTATCGAACCGCTTCGCCCTCCTCCCCCCTGAGCGACGACGCCGACGAAAAAAAGAAAACAATATCAGAAGCCATCTTGGACTGCGCCAAGCCACTGTGCCCACTGCCCAATGTAGCACACAACCGTGGATCTCGGAGTGTCTTGACCTGGTTGTTGAACGCAAGAAGGCCAAGCTAACCAACTTCGAAAAGTATCGTTGGCTAAACTGTGAGGTGCAGCTGAAGATGAAAGCAGACCTTGAGGCATACTGGAACAAAGTCACTGCAGAACTTGAAAATGCGGCCGAACGACAAGACTACAGGGTGCTGTACCAGACCATACGTAGTCTCAGTGGTAAGTGCAAGATGACGAATGATAATATCAGAAAGGCCAACGGCTCGCCACCCATCATCGACCCTCCTGCAGCGCCAATGTCCGATGCAGAACCAACGGTAGAAGAAGTCAAACTTGACATCCATTTGCTCAAGAACAACAAGGCCGCTGGCCTTGATCATGTGGTGGCAGAAGGCCTCAAAGCTGGAGGAGAAGCTCTCGCCATAAGTCTACACTCGTTATTCAAACTGATCTGGACATCGAATGTGGTACCAGCGAGATAGAAGAAGGCGGCTCTCATACCCATCCTAAAGAAAGGCGACAATCAAGAATGCAAGAACTACCGGGGCATCAGCTTACTCTCCATCGTTGTCCTCATGAAAATAATTCAATCGTGCCTTCAAAAGCATCGTGAGATAACCAGCTGAGAAGAACAGGCTGGGTTCTGTCCCGGACGAGGCTGCAGCGACAAGATCTTCGCCCTACGTCGACTGATGGAGGAACGGATCAGATGCGGACGCCGAACAGTCATCATCATCATTGATTTCAAGTCTGCATTTGATTGCATCGACTGGCTGGCCTTGTGGAGGGCTTTGGCAGCCGAACTTATGCCCGCGAAGATCATCGAGCTACTACGAAACGTCTACGATGGCTCGACCAGCCAGGTACGCATTCATGACGAAGTGTCCGAAGAATTCCTCATCATGACCGGGGTCCGGCAGGGCGATGTGGTGTCGCCGCAGTTGTTCAACATCGTCATCGATGCGATAATGCGCAAGGCATTCGAGGGCCGCCGTGGAGTCCAAGCCTCGACCCACCGATTTATCATCTAATGTTCGCCGACGCTAGCGCCGTTTTTGCCGAAGACAACGCCGAGGCGACTGACATCCTCTATGACACCGCCCGGCACTCCAAACTGTGCGGCCTCAAGATCAACGCCAAGAAGACCAAAGTCCTGACGACCGACGGCTCATCAGCGATCGTCCACCTCAGAGGTGTGCAGATCAAACAAGAACAAACATCTCACTGGCAACAAAGATCCGCCTTTACCGAACCCTGATCCTGCCCATTCTACTCTACGGTGCGGAGACATGGACGATGCTCAAACACGACCTGAGCAAGCTCGAAGTTTTCCAAATGCGTTGCCTTCGATGCATTCTTGGCATTTCCCTTCGCGACCGTCATTCAAATGACACCATCCTCACCAGCTGCGGCAGCCAACCAACGATCGGCGACCTACTCCAGCGCCACCGACTCCTTGTTATTATGTGAAGGTACAGTGGGGCAAAAAAGTATTTAGTCATCCACCGATTGTGCAAGTTCCCCCACTTAAAATGATGACAGAGGTCAGTAATTTGCACCAGAGGTACACTTCAACTGTGAGAGACAGAATGTGAAAAAAAAATCCATGAATTCACATGGTAGGATTTGTAAAGAATTTATTCGTAAATCAGGGTGGAAAATAAGTATTTGGTCACCTCAAACAAGGAAAATCTCTGGCTCTCACAGACCTGTAACGTCTTCTGTAAGAAGCTTTTCTGTCCCCCACTCGTTACCTGTATGAATGGCACCTGTTTGAACTCATCATCTGTATAAAAGACACCTGTCCACAGCCTCAAACAGTCAGACTCCAAACTCCGCCATGGCCAAGAGCAAAGAGCTTTCGAAGGACACCAGGAAAAGTATTGTAGACCTGCACCAGACTGGGAAGAGTGAATCTACAATAGGCAAGCAGCTTGGTGTGAAAAAATCAACTGTGGGAGCAATCATCAGAAAATGGAAGACATACAAGACCACTGATAATCTCCCTCGATCTGGGGCTCCACGCAAGATCTCATCCCGTAGGGTCAAAATGATCATGAGAACGGTGAGCAAAGATCCCAGAACCACACCTGGTGAATGACCTGCAGAGAGCTGGGACCAAAGTAACAAAGGTCACCATCAGTAACACACTACAACGGCAGGGAATCAAATCCCGCAGTGCCAGACGTGTTCCGCTGCAGAAGCCAGTGCATGTCCAGGCCCGTCTGAAGTTTGCCAGAGAGCACATGGATGATACAGCAGAGGATTGGGAGAATGTCATGTGGTCAGATGAAACCAAAGTAGAACTTTTTGGTATAAACTCAACTCGTCGTGTTTGGAGGAAGAAGAATACTGAGTTGCATCCCAAGAACACCATACCTACTGTGAAGCATGGGGGTGGAAACATCATGCTATGGGGCTGTTTTTCTGCCAAGGGGACAGGACGACTGATCCGTGTTAAGGACAGAATGAATGGGGCCATGTATCGTGAGATTTTGAGCCAAAACCTCCTTCCATCAGTGAGAACTTTGAAGATGAAACGAGGCTGGGTCTTCCAACATGACAATGATCCAAAACACACCGCCCAGGCAACAAAGGAGTGGCTCCGTAAGAAGCATTTGAAAGTCCTGGAGTGGCCTAGCCAGTCTCCAGACCTCAACCCCATAGAAAATCTGTGGCGGGAGTTGAAAGTCCGTGTTGCTCGGCGACAGCCCCAAAACATCACTGCTCTCGAGAAGATCTGCATGGAGGAATGGGCCAAAATACCAGCTACTGTGTGTGCAAACCTGGCAAAGACCTATAGTAAACGTTTGACCTCTGTTATTGCCAACAAAGGTTATGTTACAAAGTATTGAGTTGTATTTTTGTTATTGACCAAATACTTATTTTCCACCCTGATTTACGAATAAATTCTTTACAAATCCTACCAAGTGGATTCATGGATTTTTTTTTCACATTCTGTCTCTCACAGTTGAAGTGTACCTCTGGTGCAAATTACTGACCTCTGTCATCATTTTAGGTGGGGGAACTTGCACAATCGGTGGCTGACTAAATACTTTTTTGCCCCACTGTATATTGCTGATTGTAAATTTGTTGTTTGGTATGCGTTAGGACCTGGAGATAAATGTTAGTTTGTTCCTTGGTTTATGGTGCCCACTTGTAATATTAGTTGGATTGCAGACAGGGGGCAGGGTTTAATAAGAGCATTTTCTTCTTACTGCTCCTTTTCACGCATGGTTGCAGTGTTATACTGAGAGAAAGCATGGTTTGTGTGTATGAAAAAACAAAACTGTTGAAACTGTTGAACCAAGTATGAAATAAATAAATGAAATGTGATCATTTAGAAATCATTAAATGGCAGAAATCATTGTCGTGCAAACAAGCCTGCATAACTTAATAAATACAGAATTTGAAAAATAACAAACCTAAAAAGTTACACTAGGTAGTAGTTACATGTTCTAATGAGTTTTGGAAAACAACCATTTGACTAACAGGTCTGTCTCACCTGCTCTTGTTCCATCTCTGTTCTGTCCTCATTCTCCTCTCCATCTCCCTCTCTGTTACTCTCTCTCCCTCTTTGTGCTGACAATCAAGCCAAACACCAACATCATCAAATACACAGTGGAAACCAGATATTTACATACTCTTCAGATAAAAACACAAACACTTTTGTAATTGTAAAACATCAAATCAGACTAAATGTTTATTTATTTATTTTTGATTGATAAATATAAAAAACATTTGTTAAATTTAAGAGTAAAGAGAGAAATTGTATGTATTTCTTAATTGCAAATGGCACCAAATTGTATTCAAAATTGAGCCACACTTATGGAGCTCCACGATTCTTTTCCTGGTGTTCTGGTTGATATCGCTTGATTTTCCCATGTCAAAGAAACGGGCTCTGTGTTTTGCCTTATATGCATCCACAGGTGTGCCACCAATTTACTCACATGGACTCCACTAACCTATCAGAAGCTTCTTAGGCTCAGAATGGAATCGTCTGGAGTTTTCTTATTAATTAAAGACACAATAAACTTGGGAGTATATGTATATATTTAATATATACACACTAAATTTGATGAAAGTGCAAAAAATAGACCTCTCTCTCTTTATTCTGACATTTAACTAATTCAAAAAGATTTCAATATTTATTTATCCAAAAGAAAAATTTTTACTCTAAATTGATGTTGAACAGTAAAAAAAAGTTCTTGTTTTTCCCTAAAGTGTATGTAAATATCTGGTTTCAACTGCGAATATACTGCTGTGTATTGAAATTCCTGTTGTTTTCCATAGAAATATTTTGAACAACACACAAACCATAATATATAAAATAACATTTACCTGAGTTTTTTCTTTGAAAGAAGCCCCTTATGTCCATTGTGATGTTCATCAGTACATAACTGAAACCGATTTAGAGTGCTTTATTTAGCCGTGGAGGGTAACAACTGAAAATATGAAGTAAACACACATGTAAGCCAAGACTCTCTAAAAAAATACAGCATTGTTGTTCGGCTTTTCATTTTGCCATTTATTGATTCACTCGAAGAGCAAGTAACGTAACATGGGTCAAGTGATCAGTTTGATATCTTTTGTGATACACCATCATATTTACATTATTTGTACAGTACAAATGATTTGCTTTGGTACCTTGTCAAACTTAAGCTCTCCTCTGTCTGCCTGGCTGCACTTCTCCTACAGCAAATTCGCAGGCAGCAGCTTCTCCCCCCCCTCAATCACAGAACTACCTGCTTGGATGTCATCACTCCATAAATGTTGGAGTTCTAACTGTATTTTCATAAGTTTTAAAGCTTTGCCTACTGGTAAAACCCCCCTTATGGCTATTTCTTCTACATGAAGTAATTTAGCAATAAAGAATTAAATGATGGAAAAGTTTCTGGTTTTCATGTATTTGTGAGTGTATAGTTCTGTGTTTATGTGTCTATCTGTAAATATGTATATTTCTTTTCTTCGCTTCATGTGCCTGGAGAACTTACAAATAAAACAACACTTTAGAAAATTACACATCTCAGTGACAACAGAAACCGCAATGTAGAAATTCAATATGAAGATATACATTTAATAACAAAATGAAAAGGGAAACTGCTCAAACACGACTACTCACCATTTTGTAAATGCACAGGAAATGAAACTTACTACCAACTAAAGGTCCTCCTTTTTAGTCAAAGCACTCTAACTGGCTTCTTTGTCGTGAAAGCACTCTCTTTTATTCAAAGAGATTCTTTCAGGACATAATAAAATTATCTAGTCCTGTTAAAAATACTTCATTACAACCTCAAATGAACATAACACACTGTATTATTATTTAATCAACAAAAACAAAGCCAAATGCAAAAGCAGTGTGCAGAAAACTAACCACACCCCATGACTCAACAGCTTGTAGATCAGCTAACAGAAATAACTTGAAGTAATGTTTTCTTTATGACTTTGTCTGTCTCTCACATTGTTGGGGAGGAATTATGGCCCAGGCTCCTTTACAGCATCATCAACTCGATTGACACCTGGACTTTAACTGGGTCACTGCAGGATGATTGTCTTGTTGTTGTCATCATGTTCTATGTAAAAGAAACCGGTAACCAAATTCCTTAATATTAAGCATGTTGTGTCCTCTGCTTACCATCCAGAATCCAGGGTGCAGTAGAACGATGGCATCAGACCCTAAAGGCAATGCTACGAAAGTACTGCCTAGAGGATTAAAGGAGTTGGGATGAGAGGATCCCATTTGTGCGGTTTGATGCTCGTGAAGCTGTTCAAGAGTCACTCACTACTTGAAGTCCAGTTGAAGTAGTATTTGGCCACACGCTTCAGGGGGCCACTCACTCTGAAAGAGAAATTTGATTCCTAAAGAGAGCACCAAAACATTTGTGACTAAGTATGTGCAAAGCTTTCGTTAAAGTTTTACTCCGGCCTACGCTCTGGGTAAAAAGCAACTCGCTGTTTCACAGCGGAATATGAAAAAACAATTATGATAAAACTTCTGTTAAGAGAGATTTTCAAGTAGGTGACCAAGTGCTTGTGTTACACCACTCCAGGACAACTTGGTGTAAACAGCAAACCGAGTTTATTTGGGTACCTCAGAACCGTGGCTTTTACATACAGAACCCAAGCATGCTCTTTTCTTTTTTTACAGAACATTTTCCTTTTCTTTTTGCCGTGACTGCCCTCTACTAGTAGAAACATATAGCAGCCAAAAAAACCCAAACATATAGCTGAATTGCCCAAATACCAAAAGATTTATGCAATGTTTTAGACATATTTTAGCTTTACACTTTACCAAGTGCTACACTTTCTCTCTTACATGTTTTGGGCTCAGCCTTGTCTGCTAAGTACGATGGGCCTTTTGAGGTCCGTGATAAAATAGGAGGAAATTATTAGGTAATCTGTACCCCTGATCATAGACGCAAGTCGCGTGTCAGCCATATAAACATGCTAAAGTTGTAACACTGTCTACCTGCACTAGATTCAGATGGTGTGTGTGTGTGTGTGTGTGTGTGCTCCTATTACAACCTCGAGTCGACTAGAGGTGGAGGGTATGGATGATGCTGATGGTTTAAAAATGAATTATCCCAGCTGTTCTAGCCCCCATCTTGCAAACTCAGAGAACTGAAAAATAATAGTGGCATTTACCATAAACAAGAGACCAATACAAAAAAAACTTCAAACAAATCAAAATTAGCCTCATGGGCTAAAGCACAACTAATATTACTCGAGAATATCAGTTAAGACAAGGTTTCGCTAACAGCTCACAGACAGAAGCATACAGGGCAATCTGCACACTCAGTCCAAAACAGCAGACCCTGAATGAATGTTCTTCAGCCTTTTAAAGATGCAGGTGTGCCCAATTGCTGATTGGTCTGGCATCCCTCAGTTGGTCCAATAGATTTTCCCTGGAGATAACCACAGGTTCAAACAGACAGTTGTCTTTGTGGTTTGCCACATTCAAATCTGCTTGAAAGAAGGTTGGCTCACTACTTCCAAGGCGCCGTAACAAGCCTTTGTAACATTTCCATTCTTGTTCAGTCTTTTGTCCAGTGCCACTTTCATGAACTTTAACATTTAACATGCTGAGACCTGCAGAGTCTGAGATGAAGCTCGAGTGTTTTGTAGTTTCTCTGAGCTTTGCACATTCTGACCTTTGGGTGAATTTTCAGGGATTCTGTTAATTAGAATGCATACCTGCTTTTATAGAGTGAATCACACTTGCTGATGATCAATGAATCGGGTGCATTTGACTTACACTCTTAGGTGTGCTTAGTATTTTGCACACTGCTTTGGCTTTTTTTTGTTGACTAATTAATGACAGATGGAAAACGTAATGTGTAGTAATTCATGTTGGATTTACTAATTTTAAAAACCAACTAAGGACCAGATTATTCATCATTAAATCCTGACAGGTAAAATAATAGAACCGAAAGAAAAAAAAAAGAAAGAAAAAGCATCAGTTTGACTGGGTGCATCCCATAATAAATCACATTTTTGTCTTACCAGCCAACGTTGAACAGCAGAGCACCTTTTCATGAATGAAATATAAGAACCTCAGTCAAGATTTTGTTTTCCTGAAAGTTTTTATTCAAAAAACAATGCAACTGCAATATTGTTTATGAACTTATTTTTCATTAAATTGCAAACATGTCCACTCAACTGGACTCCATGAATTTGAGTCCAACAGAAAATTATATATTGTGTGAAAACTGCAAAATAAAAATAAAATTTCAATGCTGCTAATCTGATGTTTTCTCACATTGTAACTTAATACTCTTCAGAGAAATGAACCAACTCCTGAGTTTCGGACTTTCAACGATGAAGACCTGCCTGTGATGACCAGCACATTCTTGATCATGGATGTCTGACATGACGACATCCCAGTTCAATTCTCCTGTTTTCTGGCTTCATTTTTCTTTTCCATTTTGGAATGCATACAGGTTTCTGGCAGTCCCTATCATCACTCAGATTGTATACAATCCACTATCCTGAAGGCCATCACAACCTGAAGCAGAGTAGCTGTTCTGTGTAGTAACCTCTATGCATGACAGGCTTAATGAAACACAATCAACAGCCTTTAAGTATCTGATTGTGTTTCATGAAGTCCAGTAATCTGGGCTTTTTTGTTGCCACAAATTTTTGATGCTCTTCATCCAACCTCCTCCCGACTTGGCTCTTCCACACCTGTTCCCAGTCCTTCTTGGTCTAAATACAAAAAAAAAAAAAAGAAAGAAAGTTTACAGACTAATGAAGATAATGAACCGTGAAAGCTTGTTTATTCCCAGCAAACAAATATAATTTCTCACCATTTCTTTGAAGGCCTCCCCCTTGTAGTAGCTCTTGCATCCAGGATACTCCATTCCCTCATCAAATAGCTGCTTGAAGCTTGAAGCCACCAGATGAAGCTCCTCCTCATCATAGGCGTACACCTGTTGGTCCTCACAGGTCATCAGGATGAGCTGGTCACAGGGACATGAGATGCCCTCCACCACACCAATAACTTGCATGGTTACAGTGTTTGGAAGGTAGAATTTTCCCCAGCCGTTCACATCAGCAGCTTTGTAAACGGTGTCCTCAAGCCCTGCTTTCTTTAAAATTGCACCAGCTGGCTTCTTTAAGGGGAAACGCTTGCCTTTATTTGCAGATTCAAACTGTGAACCATCTGCTGAGGAGTCCTCATCTGCAACACAAGGCAGACATTTGAAAGGTGTTTGAAAGATGGAAAACACACAATGACTTGTTTTTAATGAGCTAAAGATGATTGGAGCGTACCTTTCCTTCTTTTGGGCGGAGGGAAATGAAACACATTAGACTGTCCCAAACTAAGACAGAAAAGATAATGATGTTAACAGAGTTTATGACAACAGCCTTCCCTTTACCAAAGTCCTCAGTCAGTCTGTGAGCCTCACTGTACAGAGCCTAATGCCAAAGTAATGACATTTCATGTCTGACCTCCTGAAGTCATGGCACCACAGTAATTTGGTGTTTGTGTTCAACAGCTTTGAGCTTGGGTTTATAAGCTGCTGTCTCTGCACTGAACCATCAACCATCCTGGGTCCGAACATCCTGTGTGGCAGTTTGGTTTAAGGCTTCAGTCTGCAGTCATTTATAAATCTCAGAGTGAGTCGGGTGCTTATCCGCGGCCACACCATGTTTGTTACTGTGTGTAAATACTATTGTGTTATACAGATATGAGGTTGAGAATTACTTGTTTCATTGCGCTTCTTCTCCTCTCTTCTCCCTCTGAGTGAAAGGCGGCCTTCAATGAGAATTTGTGTATCCACGTCCAGCCAATACCTGGCAGCCCCTGGAAAGTGTGCTACATCCTTTTTGATGCACTCAGAAATGTCGCCTTTCTATGATGTTTGGACCTTTAGTAATTTGATGTTTGAGCAGCACAAACTCTCCTTTCCTTGTGCTGCAGCTTAAGTAGCTCAGCTACTGAGGATCTGTAATGCTTACAGCATAAGAATCTGCAAGCCAGAAATCCACAGCTGGATTTCTGCCCACAGCTGGAAACAGAAACTGTTCCCCCAGAGTGGGAACGGTTTAAAGGTCTTGAACCGCTCTTAGTTAAGCAAAGAAGCAGAAACACTGATAAGGAGCTGAAAACTCTTGGGAGTAAATGAACAGAAGTGAAAACTCCAAGTTGTCTTATTTCAACAGCAAAACTCCAGCAATCAAATTAAATATGACAGAATCCACAAACGTTTTCTTAGCTGTGCAGGTCTTCACTCTTCAGGAGACCCAACCAGCCATGGCTTTAAACCTCTTCAGCCCACTTCATCTCTGCTTGCTCCTTGGATTTTTCATCCTGTGGACACATGTGGGCCGTCTTCAACTCCTTCCAGGTCTTCGTGCTATACAAGAGGTTTTATTGTCCAAATCCAGCAAGTCCCTGGCAGCCCCTGAAAACTGGTCAGCATCTTCTTTGATTTAGTTAACTTTCTTTACATAAAAAAACATCACCTCTGTCTAAAACTTTGTCTTATCATCTTTTCTTTATTTAAGATGTTAAAAGAAGATTTTGGTGCTAACAAGTGTTTAAGGGAAGTTTTTCACGACTCTGATCTCTCATGTTACTCAGATTTGAAACCCCAACATTTCCAATCTGTAATTTATGAAAATAAGAGCCTCAAAAATTTTACATTTCAAGAACTGTCATGTACACCGGAAAACACAAATGGTTACGCAGGGCAATGAAATTCTTACTTTGGAGGTTCTTTTCACACAATTTAAAAACAACTAACTAAAATAAAAAGTAAACTTAACCCTGAGCATAGAAAAATAATAAATAAAGTAAAACAAGTGCTTTAAATTCTGACTACATCCACACATGAGCTACAAGTACTACAAAGTGCATATAGTTGCAACACTGTCACAGTGGTAATATATAGAGAGTATGCAATATTAAAATATTTATATTGTCTGAAGTTGTGTTATGGTGCATATAAATATACAAAATAGCAAATTAAAATTACAGTTCAACAATAAGACAGTGATTCAGTAGCCTGATGGCCTGTGGTAGAAGCTATTTTTAGTCTGGTTGTCCTTGCTTCACACTCCTGTAGCGTCTGCCAGATGGTAGGAGTGTGAACAGTATGTGCTGTGGATGGGTGCGATCCTTGGTGATATTGTGTGCCCTTTTCCTGACCCAAGTGTTGTAAATGTCCTGTAGTTGTGGGATGGGTACTCCACAGATGAGTTGTGCCGTTTTGATGGCACGCTGGAGAGCCTTCCTATCCTGAGTGGTGCAGTTCCTATACCACACTGTGATGGAGTTTGTCAGGATACTCTGCACTGTGGATCTGTCAAATTTGCTGAGAAGTTTGGCGGTTAATCCAAATTACCTCAGCTTCCTTAGGAAGCCGTGAGGAATTTGAAGGTCTTCACCCTCTCCACCTGAGTCCCATTGATGTGTAGTGGGGCGTGCTGGTCTCTCCTCATCCTCGGGTCAACAATCATCTCCTTAGTCTTCTCAGCATTTAAGGAGAGATTATTTTCCAGGCACCAGGACACCAGCTGAGCCTCCTCTTGCATGTAAGGAGTATCCTCTTCACAGGTAATCGGCCCGACAATGGTTGTGTTGTCAGCAAACTTAACGATGGAGGTGTTGCTCTTGGAGGGGACACGGTCATAGATGAAGACGGTGTACAGTAGTGGACTGAGCGCACAGCCTTGGGGAGTCCCTGTGCTCACTGTCTTTGTACCTTGGAAGCACGTCGCAAACACGTCTGCCACGACGTGCGCCATGTTATATAATGTGTAAAAATGTTTACACTTTGACCAGCAGAGAACCACAAGTTCCAAACCTAGATGTAAAACATGACTCACTAGAACAAAACTTAGTGGGAACACAGAGTGAGGAAACTGGTTCTTACCTGCTGTTGAGCATTATGTGTTTTGGCATTTTAGTTCTGTCACCTACAAAATGAAATTAGAATCATTAGAAGCAGTTTTTGATGATTATTTCAAACCTTTATTGATGCGCTGACACATTAATACAACAATAATATAAAATCATTTTTCATGTTTTACTTTTCTGTGTTTTACCCTTTGTGGCAGTGCGGTGCAGTCACACTGAAGTCTTCAAATTAAAAAAAAACTTTTGCAAGAGAAAATCAAACTGTAAACTGAGTTTAACAGTGTAAACGGCAAAAAGAACAAACCATTTTAAAAAAATCCAACATTAATAATAATCAAGATTCTTATTTTAGGATGCAAGTTTTTTCAGATTTTGTAATAAATATATAACCTTTGTCATAAAACTGTATTGAAGTGTAATCTTTACATAGTCCATTCCCATTATTTAAATGTAACACTCAAATCTGGAGTTTGTCTCTCACGTTAAAACTTCATGTTCGAGGTCAGATTCCCCTGAACAAATTTTATTTATTGTTACTCTATTTTATTTATTTTTGTATGTTTTCTGAAAACATTTGAGAAGCATGGGTGACCTTTATATTTTATATCTTTTAATAGTAAAACTTTCTTAAATCTTTGTTGCTTTTTTTTTTTAGTCCGTCCCGTGTTCACATACCGTACGTCACACGCATAATGTGCAACGAAGCGAAAGGGGCGTGTCCAAATAAAGTCCGTGCCGTGCTTCAAAATACCACGTGACCAAAGATAAACGAGGCCCAGTTTTTCTGAAATGCCGTCACTGTGTCGTTTGTAGGACTCTTTTTTTTTGTGTGTATGTTAACTGGATCTGGGGTGATTCTGAGGATCATCCCGGCTGTAAGCACATTATGGAGCCACCAAAAAGGCGAAATAAGGCGGAAGCTGGGAATCATTTTGACACCAAATTCGGAGTTTTAATCATCTCTCTTGTTTTTTTTATAACTTTTACTTAATATTTTTGACACAGACGGCCACCGTCAAACTGAAATAAGTTTAAAACCACATAAAGCCCTTGTTCACCAGTGTTTAAGAAAACACAGACAAATACTTACCACAGCCGAACAACCGCACTCTGTTCCGTCTTGACGGAAAATAACACTTCCGTGTCACGTACTTGTTTTCACTGGCACTCAACCACTCCCATTTGCTTCCGTCAGGGACCAGTGCAGGAGAAATTGAGTACGTAGCACCAAATAAAGACAATCCTTTGTACCTTTTATTAAATGTAATCTACTTGAGTAGCCCAAACAATAGGTTGCCTCCGGAAAACAACACTTACATTTCACTAAGGCTACTCTAGACATTAAAAAACAAAACAAAGCTTTCATGTTCATCATTTCCGTCCAAAAAAAAGCGTTATTTTTAACTGGTGTCTAAAAGCTTACTGTATATTTATTCCAGCTGAAACTATGATTATTCCATCATCTCTCAGCTAATAGACAATTAACACCAAGTAGTTTTATTAAAAGGATGGTGGAATAATTTCCAGAGCACAGAGAGTATAACAGAGCTTCACTTCCTGTTCTGCGCCTTTTGTCAAAACTGTCTGTTTTTCACGTATAGGACGCCTGAGCGATAATGGGAGCTACTCGAGATGCATGCACAGACAACTTGTAGTGATGGCTAAATGAAGCTTTCTGAAGCACTGAAAGGGGTTCATTACTCGAAGCTTTTCAACACAATTCTCTCTGGTGACATCTGGCGGCCACAAATATGATGCGCAGCATGAATCTACAAAATAAAACGAGCTGCTTCATTATGACTGTCCACTCTACACAGTGGAATTCGGTTTGATATTAGGCCACCCTTGTGTTGCTTTGAACATGTATTTTTGGGGGGTGAAAAAAATTGTTGTTTATTTAATTTTGATCAGTAAACTGTCCTTGTTTAAACATGCGCCATGGTGTGGTCTTTCTTTACTTGTGACTTCTTGATGTTGGTAAATACAATAAGTGAAAAATACATATAATATACATATAATAATGTACAACACATTATGGAGTATGCTTCTTCTGTGAGGACCTGCCTCCATATACTTATACAATTAATCACTGGACAGCTGGACAGGTATGTTTATAAATAATATTATATTAGGCCATTTTTCTTATACATATCTTTGTCCTGGTGGTAGAATTGATTGTGAACAGGAAAGGGAAAATGCTTATGAACTTGCAAGGTAAAAACATGATGGATTTAAAGTAACACTTTTTCATTTTTATTTAAGAAGAGAATTTGTTTCACTGTGCAATGTCTTTTTCCTTTCTTGGAGATAATTTCTCCTGCCTTAGAGAAAATTTTCTAACATGGACGAGAAGAGGCTGGAGTGCACAGAAACTGGTAGAGATGCAGGTACGGTCTGTCTGACAGACTATCAGCTAAAAATAATAAACAAATTAAATTGCTGCACATTTTGTAGAATAACATTTTAAGATTATTTTAAAAATACATATTTTATAATTATATTAAATTTAAGTCAAATGGAAGTGTTTCTAAAGTTATATAATAATATTTATATTATGAAAAGCAGATTTTTAAGTTTTTCACATTTTCAAATAAAATAAACACACAAAACAAAAACAAACAACAAGAACACAAAGTTGGCAATCCCACCTGATTGACCAAAATCAACTCAAAATACTCCCAAATGACAAAACCCCTCTTCCTCGTTGGCTCCATATCTCTCAATAGAATGATCAGTGGTTTGCTATCTCTCACCATCAAAACACTCCACAAATCCCGCGAATGATTCACTTCCTTATAAACCATTGAATCAGGTACTGAATCAATTACGTTTTAAATGAAGCTTCGGACGTCACTGATCATGTGACTCTGGCCAAACGAATCAAGCCTCGAGGGCAGGTGCGAGGAATCAGCCAACAGCCGCCCCACACCATCTGTGTCCCCAGCCCGCCTGCAGCTATTGTGCCAAGTGCCACTGATGGAGCATCAAATGGTCGTTGAACAGGAAAGACAGGCCTGCATTGCCATCCCCCTGGTTTAGCCAGCAGGGTAACAACGCCCCCGCTAGGGCATGCAGCCCCGCCCAGGAAGGGCCTGAAAGGGCAACCAGAGGGGCCAGGGGCAGATCTACTGGGGAAGGGGCCCACAGGCAACCTGCAACCGGCCATGCATGGTGGCAACCGTCTGCGGGCAGGGGACCATAAATACTGGGTGGCAGGCACACAACAGCCTGCAGCCAGAGGTGGGTAGTAACGAGTTACATTTACTTGAGTAAGTTTTTGAAAAAAATGTACTTTTAAAGTACCTTTTTTGTATGATACTTTTTACTTTTACTTGAGTACATTTGTGAAGAAGAAACGGTACTTTTACTCCGCTACATTTGCAAAATTTGACTCGTTACTTTTTAAAAAAATAATTAGTTTAACACATTAGATAACATGCTGCCAGTGGAGTTTCCAGTACTTTTTTACCAATGAGATGTGGCCATGCAGTCACATGACCAGTTTGAAACTGTAGCGGGCAGAGCGGCCCAAGCGTTTCAAAGTAGTGGACACACGGAAAGAATAAACATAAAAACATGGCAGAGCCAATTGTCTACGCTAGAGCTGAAGAGGATGAACAGCATTTTCCTCACATACAAAGAATGTTTTGCTTAAAAGCAGTACAAAAGAACAGCTATGTCTTCAGTGTCTGTGTCTTCAGTGAGAGCCAAAACAAACCAACTTTTCAGCGTGAAACAACTCAATTTGTGTAACCTGAGGAAACAGTTTCCTCAGGTAAGTTTTCTCTAAATATCTTTTTAGCTGTGGTTAGCT